>NC_048224.1:9818633-9904538 GCF_002007445.2 Ailuropoda melanoleuca
AAAAAAAAAAAAAAAAAAAAAAAAAAAAAAAGAATGCCTGCCCAGCCGTGATTTATTGTGCAGGAAGGTACATGTTTTTAAGGAAAGCCTTCTTTGGTCTCATATCTAACATATACGTCTATATAAGCACAGCTGAAAGAGGAATACAGAATACAGGAACAGATTCCAAATCCAAAGAATATCCCAAAAAGATCTGAAGGGAAGTGATACATTTGGAGGTTACTTTCCCTTTTCTTTCTTTCTTTCTTTAGCCAAGCTACTGGAATTCTGTATCTCACTTAGCAGATCCTCACAACAAGCCAAACAGGTGGGATGTTATTTGAAGCCACGTCTCTTATTTAATTAGTAAATGAAAGAGTGTTGATGCAAAATCTGGATACAATTTTAAATCATTTGTTCTATAATTATTCTATGATTTAAAAAAAAAAAAGCTCAAGCACTGTTTTCCTAGCTAATGGGAAAAACAGGTTAGGGGACTTTAAGAATAAATCCTGCTGTGGTTCAAAGACAAAAACTCTGAATTTTTTTTTCCTTCTTGCTGTCTATGTAGGGGCAAAAGTTTTTCTCCATTTACTTTTTTATCATATCCTTATGGCTTTCATTAGGCAAATGAAGGATACAGGATTAATTTTGTGTTCAGAATTACTCAATACGAAGCCCTATATAGGAACTCATGGAAAATGACACAAAGGAATAGGCTTCTTAAGGTGCCTAATGGACAAGCAAGCTTTAAAGGGGAAATGCTCCTTAGTGTTCATGGGATTCAGACCTAAAGTGAAGTTGGAATCATGTGAGATGCTGTGAGAGATTCAGCAAGCTCTCATAGAGCGTAAACATAGAAGTTCAAGTTGTGATGTTCACCCGACATCAAAGCCATCTCTCCAGAACATGATGGGGCAAGCCTCCACCAGGGAAGACCTGCCTGTGTCAAATGGATGGCTTCTAGCCCCCCAAAATAACCCAAGGTGCGATTTACATTGCAATGGTACTTAATACATGTGGGCTATATTACACTAATTCCAAGTGTTCAAAGTCATAACTAAATTTCTATGGCTGCCCCCAAAATATATATATAGTAGCTTATATAAATAATACCTTAAAAATGCAGCAGTCCATGTATTTCAAAGACATGTAAACACAGCTAAGTGTTTAACACACCTGCAGAGTGGAACAGGCCTCACCTATGTAAGGAGAGCTTACTAGCTACTACAAATTTTAAATAAACTGATGGAACAAGATTAAAAGAAAAAAGGAAATAGCCATCTGCTGCATCAAAGGTGAACAACATATATCTGGCAAGGGGAAAAAAATACACAAATTCAAAATGTTAAGAATACTGTGGTATAAATTTACATACAGTCAAATACATAAATCTTAAGTATCTGGCAAGAATATACTTTGGAGGAAACACAAAAATCAGAGACTGATTTTTTTTCTTACTTTGATTTTTATACCGAGGTGTGGTTGATAACAAAATCACTGGGACATTAAAGCAACTATAATTAGCAGTGGTGACTCTAAGCAGGATTGGACCCACCTCCCAAATTTTAAATGATTGCTTCAAGCTAAATTTCTGGGAATTTCTTTGGTCTGGTAATCAGTCTGGGAGTCTTGTAGGAACAAGCTTTCTCGTGATATTTCCACTGCCTCGTGGTTTCTGGCAAGGTTGAGCCGTCTACAGAAACAAGATTTTCTAAGAGTGTCTTGTTATTTCCATTTCCTATCTCAAATGAAACCAAGTGTATGTGGACAAAAATGTTAAAAATACACACATATGCAAACTTCTCATCATCAAGGTTGTTTCTAAATCCAGTCAAATGAAATTCATCAACACTGCTTCTGAAGATCCAAGGCAGATCTAGCTGTAATGGTTATTGGATAAAACAGAAAACTTCTAAGAAGTGAACTGAATAACTTTCTATTTTTAAAAAAAAGTAAGCTATTCTCATAACCATGCCAGCATTAAGAATGTTTAAGACATAAGACATATTAATATACTAAGCACCCCAAAGTCTTTACATGGGCCTTTTCAAAACATGATTCTTTAGATTTGGATTCTTATCTGCACTCCTTAAGTGGCCTATGTTTCTAATTACATTTAAACTTTTACATATAGCATGCACTGTTATGCACTGTGCCATATTCCACTCATAAAAGTGTGTTCCCAGAAAAAGATGTCCTTAAAAAAATAGAATTCACTTTTTCATCTATGCAAATATGCCAAACAGACAATAATAAACTCTGAAGGGAATGGGATAGTATAATTTTTTTAATATTTCCTTTTCCATTTATTTTAAATAAATACAATCGGTCTATTTCTAAATGGCCACAAAAATTGCCTTACCTAAGACCACTGAATAGGATTTATGATTCTTGGCCGGAAATCTGGTTATCTAAACACAATGATAATATAAATTTCAAAAGGTAAAGATAATAATTAGACATTAATCTTGCCTAGGATAGCAATATAACTTCAGGGTAATGACTCAGTTATTATTGATCTGACCATGTAAGATATTTAGAAAATGTGAGGTTTCAGTAACTCTCATAAGGAGGAAAAAAGTATAAAGGATGTCATGTGTAACAGGCTATTTTCCCTGAAAGAAACTTTTCCTCAGTGCTGACTTAAAAACTTTTTAGGTTATGGAATGAAAAAAAAACTATATTTATTTTTTATAAAAACAGAAGTTAATAAAGTATATTCTGGGATCACACTTCAGAAGACATTTCATCAAAAAAACTTTAGTTCAAATAGCAGAAATGATGAGAATTCAGGTTCGTGGAAACGCTATCATTGGCCTCTATTAAGTATGTGAACAAATCATGGCCATTTTATTCTAATATTAAATTTTACTAATTACCAACATCTAGAAAAGAACAAAAGCTCACTGTCTGGCCTATTTAACTTTTGTAGGCAGAGGTCTAACATATATTTCAATAATGATCTCAAGTTGTAACTTCAAAGTAATTCAGTGTACCACTGTTGAATACTATTACTGTATGTATTCTCTTTTTATTGTCTTTATCTGTTAGTGTCTCTTATTTAATTCTGTAACAAAACTTTTAATTTTCTTATGACAACAATAACAACAAAAACAAACCTTACGGCATCACAGTTAAAAGGCAGGGGGAAAACCTCCAAAGTGCATTCTGCCCCTGTTAGTGACAGTTTGAGGAGTTTTGTTTTGCTTTTAAAGACCAATTTTTATTTTTACAGATATATGAACTCATCTCCACTATGCTGCTTCTAATGATTATAAATTAAAAGTAGCAATATAAAGATCTTCATAAAAACTAGAGACCAGTGAAGTATTGGATACACTTCTGTCCTTAATCTTGCCAAACTACATTACTGGTTAAGAAAATTAACCAAAAGAAGAATGCTAAGTCAACAGACTACAAAATCCAACAAGAAGGGCTACATGTTAAGTAAGTGCAGTGGTGATGTTGGATTAAATCAGGAAACCAAATATTCAAAGATAGATGAATCTTCTTTTCCTTCTCTCTCTCCCTCTCCATCCCCCCACCACACCCAAGCTACAACCATCATTCCCAACACATTTTCTATCCAGACAATCTAAATACATTGTATTACACACAGATACATGAGAGTTCATCTAACTTTGAGACCTTTACAATGTTTAACAAAACACATGGGGGACAGAACCCTTTCATGTTAGAAAATGGCAATTATTAACTACTAATTTCCAACTAAATTTTCATTTACAGGTTAATAGTTTCCTCAGAAAGCCGAGAATCCCCTGTTCTTATTATGTGTTTAACATTTCATATACAACCCCATTAAGAGGTCATTCTATCAGGCTAAGCCAACTTGTAGAAAACACCTAAGTTTACGCAAGAAACGGTGAGGGCTGGCTTGCTGTGAATCATGAACCTTATGGATGTATTCTAAAAGGTTTTAACAACCCTGTAGCCCTTCAAGAAGATCCCAACAGAAGGCATCAAATATGTGAACTTTAGCTTACAGCATAACCCTCTAGCTGATGAAGAGCCCAAACGCGGCATCAGAACGCCTAGAATCAAGACCTTGATATGTTCCTTGTGGTTATATGACATCAAGCCTCTGAATTCCAGAAGCTTCGCTCTTACAATGAAACAAGCATTATCACCCTGTTTCATTAGAAAGGTGCAACAAGGACTTGATAAGCAATAAGTTCACGGTTCCAGAAAAAGCTAAGATGTTATGATTGTGAGCATTTACAGATGTACCAGTACATGAGTACTGGAAATTAGAAGCTCAGAGTAAGACCTAGAAATGCTCATGGAGAAACACAAGGATTGTCGGATAAAGTAACTACTGGAATAGTACAAAGAATGAAGGCTTTGGTCTACAATGTAGAAATAAATTTACCATAAATATTAATTCCCTAACAAGTTCACTGTTTACTTTTTAAACTTTGCTTTATAATACAAATGTACATACACAATCATACTATGTGCAGTATTTGAGTATTTTTAAAAAATACTTCAGCTTCCAAAGCATTCAAAAATATCAGTGAGACAATTAAAATAAAACCTTGAAGATCTTAAATTGTGGAAGAAAGGTACTGGTCACATGGGGGAGAAATCTCTTCTCCCTTCTAGAAATTCTTCCTTTCCTACAACTGGAAAACTTAAAAATCCACGCTAAATAAATTTGGTAAGGCACTGTCCCAGATAATCTAAAACAAACCATTATTACTATTATGAAACTGTTTAACTGTCCCAATCTGTTGCCTTTATTGAAGTTCCTAGTTTTTTAGTCTAATTACTAAATAGTTTCTCATCACTAAAAATTTCTATATTAAAAAAGTATTAAGATACAAGTTAAATAATTTATTGGACTAAGGATGCCTATTATCACATAAGTGCCTGAAATCAATGGGTCTCTAGGTAATATTTCTAAAACTTCTATTTTACAGTAATTCTAGTCCAAATAAATGCTACACTTCAATGGAGGATTTAAGATTAAATGAAGTAATACATATATAAACATATAACCATCATAAGTCCTTTTCCGGAACAAGCCAAGAAATAGTAAGAATACTACTTAAAGTGGTGTTATTTCATGGAAGGGCCATTTTCCTGCTCGCTGTTAAAATTTAAAAGTCACTAATATCTACCAACTTACTGGTGAAAGATTTGTTCTCCACAATAAGTAAACACCCAACGCAGCAAGTTACTAAGCAACATTTATCATCTAATTTCTACTCCTCATCATAGTTAAGACTTACCGTCATATTCATAAGCCTAAATAAACTGACCCTGCTTCTAAAACATTCATCTTACATGTTACTAAAACATTACCAGGCCCACATGCTCTTTGCACTTCCTCAGCCCCAACTGGAAATTATATCTAATACAGTTTTGGTTTTTTACTTTGAAATGTTAAAATGTGTGCATAAAGAATTTTTTTTAAATGAACAGGAGAAAGAATAGAATACCTGTAACATTCAACAAGCCTGAACAGCATGCTCCTTTAGAAGTGCTGTTTTAGGCAATGCCGTAACAGCTTCTGATTCTAACCTAAGAAATATTGGAGGTTCTTTCACATGACACTACGAAGTATTGCCACCCACACCTGAACTCTTCTTTGGAATGTAGAGTGTGTATTTTAACATATCCCTCTTCACTGTATAGCTTTCCTTATTTTTTCCTCAGTGATAAAACAATACAAACCATTCTGTAAGACCAATGACCAAACCACTCCTCCCACAGCATCCACCTAATTTTTTTTTTCTTTTACTTCTGTAGCCTCAAAAATCTCTGAGGCAAATCTACAGCCAGTTGCCAAGTGTCTGTTTGGCAACAGAGAGACTGTCATCACTGATATCCCGTGTTCTCTTGGGATTCAAGAAACAGGGAAGGAAAATAGTGAGTGACTGGGGCCATGTTTTTTTGTTTTCTTAAATCTGGCTTTCAAAATGTAGTCTAGAGTTCCCATGGCTTAAACTGTCTACACGGAACTTTTGCTTTGGGATGAAAAGTAACATCAAACCCTTCTAGGGAAAAGTACAGCTAAGTAGTTCAAGAACCATGAATCTGGAATCAAACTGCTAGGCTCCAATCCCAGTGCTCCCGCTTACTCTCGCTCTGAAAGTGTAGGCAAGTTACTTAATCTCTCTGGGCCAGTTTCCTTATCTGTGAAATAAGAATATCAGTATTTCCTAATTAAGGAAGCAATCCCTATAAAACTCTTGGCACGACACTTGGAACTACAGAAAGTGCTCACTAAATTCAGCCATTATTACCATGGTAGAAAAAGGACTACACAAATGAATAAAGATCACAGGACTATCTTTTCAAGACAGGGAGCTGGGATTAATATGAGATTAACACATATGGAGTGGCGAGAAAAATTCAGGTCTATCCAAACCTGGGAGACCTGAATTCCAATGCGAGGTCTCAAATAATTAGTTACTTAATTAGTTACCTTCTGTGAATCTCAATGACCTCATATGCAAATAAGAAAGGTTGGTCTAGAATCTACATTAGCAGTTTTCAACCCCGCCTGTATATTTTAATCGTCTGTGGAAACTGAAAGAAATATCCATACATACCTGTCTCCACCGAAGATCCAACTCTAATTAGACTACTTACAGTGTTTGGAGGCATCATCTTAAGTTCCTCCTATCCTTTAATTCTAGAATTCTTAGCTTTACCTATCTTTTTGTGCATGAAAAAATATGGAGATCTCATATTCTAAATATGTTAAAAGCAGCAATCACTACTTATGCTTCTTGGTATTAATGGGGGTAGCAGGTATCCACAGTCCCCATTTTTGGCCTCTTCTGGGGTAAATGGGACAAGCACATGGCTCTTTTTCTGCCCCCAAATTCATCTCCCCCAGGATGGCTTACAATTAAATATTTTATATATAGGAAATCACCAGATTTCTTTAGCACGTTTTCCTCAATGATAACAACAAGCAGCCAGTTTTTAAAAACTTGAGTTCTCGACACTGTAAGCTTCCCAAAATATCCATGGATGGGGGTACACCTAAAGCCTGAAAAAAAAATACTCCAAGAGAACCTTAGAAGAACTTTCTGATAACCTTTAAAGATATCAAAGCAAAGACTCACAGTTAACAAATGGAAACCTATATCAAAAGTGTTTGAAATACCTTTTATTTCTCTTCTGCCTTTCCACAATGACATCAAAGTTTCCTACACATATAAAATCAAAAGATATTCCAGGGAGATATTTCATTCCCAACTTACCAATGGAGTCAGGGGCAGAAATGAGAAGAGAATCTAGATTTCTGAAATAACCTCAAGTGGCTTCTCAAGTCATCACAACACGAGCGAAGAAATGAGGGGACTGAACTAAATTATTCAAGACTAAGGTTCCATATACCTTAAATATATTTTGTTTGTAAGATCATTTTTAACAAAGATTCTCTTTCTGACAGTATCAAAAGTTGAATATAAACTTTCCAGGCAACTTAAGCTGAAAATTCCTTTCCCTATGTAATAATTATAGCTATTACAAGAAAAAAAGGAATAGACTCCAAATGTAGTCTAAATAGGCTAAGTCATTTAGCCTAAGTCATTTTGAATAATCCCAAATTCTCTAAAGCATTCCTTTTTTTTTTTAGCCAGTGCCTTGTGTTTATAGAAAAATCACAATTTATCCTTTAAACTAATAATAACAAACATGAAAGGAAATGTATAATCAGTGGCATAAGACAGTTAACATAAAGTGTCAGCCTAAGAGTATTGAGGGAAAAACAGAAAAAGAGACAGTAAATAAATGGTACATATTAAATATCATAGAGCAAAACCTGTGACTGTCAAGGATGGAATAAACTTCCCAAACAGAAGGTGACTGCTGCCTCTAGCAGCTTTTTTTATTTCCTCTTTCCTCTTTCTTTTCCTTAGTGTTGATTTAGTCATTTTATTTTGCTCTCTCTCTTCCTCTTAAAAGTTTGAAGGAAAGCAGGACCTACCTGTTCTAGAAAGAGACTTTGTAAACTAGCACCTAATTCCTCAACATTCCGTGCATTAAAAAAAAATCTTAAACTCTGCCAATAGAAGCCACAACAAGGATGCTGAATTCATCTATGTAAAAGAATTTGCTACTGAGAGCTGTCAAAATATTCTCAGGTAAACTCTTAAACAGATACAATGATGTCTCTAGTTCCTGTCTATGAATCACATTTAAATTAAAAAGATAATAATTAATAAAGTTCTTTAAACCCTGGGGCGCCTGGGTGGCACAGCAAGCGTCTGCCTTCGGCTCAGGGCGTGATCCTGGCATTGTGGGATCGAGCCCCACATCAGGCTCTTCCGCTATGAGCCTGCTTCTTCCTGCCCCACTCCCCCTGCTTGTGTTCCCTCTCTCGCTGGCTGTCTCTGCCTCTGTCAAATAAATAAATAAAAAATTTAAAAAAAAAAAGTTCTTTAAACCTTGGCTTGAATAAGAGAAAACAGTATTTGAAAGAGTAGGATCAGAGGCAAGAGGGGACAACCTAGGTTTCTTCTGGCACTGTACTGCTGTGGGAAACTCAAGGAATCTTGTCCCAAATCTTCATCTTAAAAATTTGTACAACAGTCCTTACTACTTCCATCCTTCACAAAATGTTGTGATTTTGTTATTTTTCACATGTTCTGAGACCCTTAAATGAAAAGACTCCAATTTGATTAAAGGCTCTAGTTTGACTCAGATTTTTACACTTTCCACTATACTGAATAGTTTAACAATTATATTAAAATGCCCATTACTAAATGCATCTATATTACCATATTACGTATTTAATAGTTAGAAGAAAATGTCCAAAAAGGCTCGTGGTACCTTAGGGTAGAGTGTTTGAGAAACTGGACATCATATCTGGAATCACATCCTTGTCCCATTCCCATTACTGATTAGCTGTGTAACCATGGGTAAGTTATTCAAGGCTGAGTTTCTGCCGATATCAAGTAGGAATAATAACAGTACTTACATGAATAGGATGTTAGAAAGATTATATCTGCGATAATGTACATGAAGTCTTAGCCCATCGCCTGTAACGATTAAGTAGCTTAATGAAGAGTAGCTACTATCAACCTAACCAACCAGCACTTTTTACCCTGAAAGTATCCAGGCCAGTGGGGCTACAGGAATCTCGCAGATGGTAACTCCAAGTCCAGAATGATTCTGTGGCTTCTCACTCCCTCAAAACCTAAAGAGGGAAAGTGAGGACAGACATCCAAACTAAAATGTATTTTCAGAGCCTCTTAAGGACAAAGTTTCCCTTTCAGGCCATTTCCAAGGGTTCTGAAACTGCTCTCAGAATATTTCAGAACCTCCACATGTACAAAGAATACCTCTATTTTCTAAGAGCATGAAGGTTTTTACAAGATAAGTGAGGATGCCTAGAGTTTTAAGACACTGGAGAACAACTGAAGCATCCCAGTCCTGCCTCTGTTGTCGCTGAACCCCCTGAGTGCACAGGGAGGTTGCTATTCCTTCTGAAGAGCAGGGATGTGGACCAAGAATACCGAGAAGCCTGAGACTTTGAGGTGAACAGTCAGCCCACTGCTGGGGAATTCAGCAGCCTTGGATGGACAGGTAGCAGAGCAATGGAAAGTCCTTCTAATTATATAGGTCACATAACAACAGCAAACTATCTGCCAGACTCAAGAGTAACTGTGATGTTAGTATATTTCCATTATATAGAAACAACTCATAAAATATGCCCAAATATTCTTACGTAATGCATACTGTTACAGTGGAATATCACTCAGTAATAAAAAATAAACTACTGATACACACATCAATATGGATAAACTCTCAAAACAGTACATTGAACAACAACAACAAAAAGCCAGATACAACATAATACCAACTGTATTATCCAATGTATGTGAGGTTCTGGAACAGGCAAAAATTAATCTATTATGACAGAAATCAAAATAATGACTGACTCCAGGGGGAAGGAATGGGAATGACTGCCTAGAAAGGAACTGCCTACAATGAAGCATTATGGGGTGAAGAAATTGATATGGATTTTGACTGGGGTGACAGTTTAACATGGGTGTATATATGTGTCACAACTCGTTATACTACACTTAAAATCTATGTATTTTATGTAAATTGTACCTAAATTTAAAAATTAGGGGTTATGCAAAATATATCCTAAATTTCTAGAGTAGATTAAAAAATAGGTGTAGAGATCAACAAAAAGTATGGGCCATATTGCAACAATTGGGAACAGAGGAGGTCCACGGGATGTTATCCATGCCTGAATCCCAGGCATAAGTAACATAAGGTTCTTCCTTGAAGTCTCAGACAATTCTGTTTCATTTGTCAGTTGCAGCAGGCCATGCCCACCCATGAGCAGGCAAGAGAGAGCAAGTTACAAGTATTACATGTGGGGAGGGGAAGGGGGGATGAGTCGGAAGAAGAGGAGGAGAATGGTAGTTGATTTTATTTAAATGCAACCTGGCTGTAGACGACATTTCCCGTGTATACATATATTCTCAAGCAAACACCTACATATGGTTGTATTTTCCTGATGTCTATCAGCCCTTTTTTGTTGCAGACTCGAGCGCAGCACATGTTCCAATTAACTCCACTCTTTGTTACAACTTGCTGAGTCTTGTGTCCCTTGCCAAAAAGGGGTAGGTGGTAGGTTACATAACAAGGATTGGGGTGGAATCTGCTGCCAAGTCTACACAGAGAGTTAGCGGACTGTGTGTGGTATGGGTGGGGGCTGGTAGAGGTGGGAAGAAAAGGGGAGACCACAGGAAGAATGAAATCCTTAGAGACAGACTTGACAGAAGCAGGCCTCATCTGCTGTGTCGCTAAGTAGGTCAAAGGAGAGCCAAAGTGAAGATGATGAGGAGTCAATGCATACGTTGTAGATTAGGTTGTTCCACTACACAAGAATTCTTCCCTTGCGGTGATGCTTCTGGGAATACCTAAGATGACAATAACTTTAGGAAGAAAGAAGCTTGATCCAAGTGTAACCATGATGAAATTGTGGTAATGAGAGAGAGAAAGGGAAGTCATAAGGTTAAAGGATAAAGAGGCCTTTAACAAAGTTGATTTTCAGTTAAAATAGAAGAGATTTAACAATATGGGAATTCCTATCAGTTTAATGAGTCAAGTACTGCTACTTAGGAAAACAAACTTTCTGATCTTCTTAGGCAGGCTTAAAGGTATCTTGGACATTTAGACCAATATTTTACGCAAACTCACTTGTGAGTCCCCTGGTTCTATTCCATAGCTGTGGACTCTATTTCCAACCATCTCCCAATCTATTAAAGAGTTTGTGTACTATTAATGAATTCATTCCCACCAATGAACAAAATTAAATGATAGAAATTGAATACTAAAAGCCAGTCACTGTAAAGTGTCCTTGGGACTGGTCCCTTTGAAAGACAGGATGTATATAGAGTCACCAATATACTCAAAAAATGGTTTTTAAAAAAGACAGTCTTTAAATGTCTCAGCAATTGCTAATAGACAATATGGGAAAAAAAGTTATTTATTGAAGAGATAAGCATCATGCTTCTAATGCAAAGACTTCCTAGATGGGGAGATGCGACAACAGAGCAAAATCAACTTTAACAAAGTTGATTTTCAGTTAAAATAGAAAAGATCCAACAATATGTGAATTCCTATCATTTTAGTGAGTCAAGGGAGTCAATAGTCCCTCCACTATTACAAAGACTGTCATAATTACTACCGCCACGCACTTGGCTTTTTTTAGCTGAAACTGATTCGAAGATTTTCTGGGTTTTCTATTTAAGACATTAGTAGGGGGCACCTGGGTGGCTCAGTCAGTTAAGCCTCTGACTCTTGATATTGGCTCAGGTCATGATCTCAGGGTTGTGACATCAAGCCCCACATCCGCCTCCACACTCAGCATGCAGTCTACTTGAGATTCTCTCTCACCCTTTGCCCTCCTCCACCTCCGTTCTCTCTCTCTCTCTCTCAAAATTAAAACAAAACAAAAAACACAGTAGTAGAATATCAGGACCTCAAAGAAGAGGGAGATGACAGAGACAGCCAAAAGAGGGCTAAACAAGGACTGCAGGATGAAAGGTGCGTCACATGATAGCAGTGATGTGTACATACCCATCCAGGTTCTATTAGCCAAGACCAGATTAGATGTGTGTAATGCTGAAAAAACACATTAGAAACATGACTCTGAACATGGAACTTCCTTGGCTTCCTCGAAGACTAAGGACAGGGGATAAGTGTCACAAAACAAATAGTATTTCCTAGACTGAATGCAAAGTAATGAGGACAGGACCTATCATGGAATGTTTAATAATGTAATTTTGCTAAGGCAAACTAAGGGGTAGTTAATGAGGTTCCATCGAATAAGTTATGTGAATTGTGTCATTTGCAAACCACAAAATATCATATTAGTTAAGGAAAACATTTGACAAGCAGTTTCTAGTCTCTTGACCAATTCCATGTTAGGCAATCTTGCAAATGACATAATTAACACAACTTACTTAATTGATCTCCATTTGCAATTCCTTAGGAATAGTTCTCCAACAGAATTATGCCCTCTAAAGGTGACCAGGCACATAAGGGCAGTTAATGCCTATGAGGTACTCTACCTAGATTAAAATGTAGTTTAAGTCGGTCACTTTGGGTTAAAACCACTGATGTTTTTACACCAAAAATATATAGCTACTAAGTTCCCTTAGACTCTGTGGCAAAAGATGAAAACACAGAGGCATACCTTTCATATAAATGCATGTATATACATATAAGTTTATCTCACGCTTTGCATACTCCTGGCATACTAAATGATGAGCTCTACAAATAACAATCTGTTTGCACTTCCTTTGAAAGAGAGAATGAGCCTAACAGAGAACTTCCAAGGTGTTCCAGGACTGACAGCCTCAAATGAGCTCATGGTCTTCTGCACACAGCCATCAAGTCTGAGAGCTGAAAAGCAGCATGTGTTATGCCCCTGAACCAGCCAATGTTTTGAGAGGCTAGTGGTCTGCAGCTCAGCAATTCTTGAGGAACCATTAGTTTTGAACAAGACTTTCCCAGAGTCCCTGGGAAGAAGAGAAGACCTGGAAGAGTGCTTTCTCAAACTCTCATAAATCAAATGAGAGAATTGAGTCCATTGGCGACACATCTTTTTTTTTTTTTTCCATAAGGCTAATGATTTTCTTATGAAAAGTATCACTGACTCAAGAGGAAAACTAGGAGCACTGGCACAAATTACAGAAAGACGGAGAGACAGATGAAGGAAGGAACACATTCTGCCTGCCCTTTTTTTTTTTTCCCTTTTAGGGATTTTCAGTAAGAAATCAATGACTACATGCTTGAAAAGTTCCTTCTGTATGCCTTTATTTTTTACCTTTCAGCTTAAAATCTATGATTTTATGTTCAGGTGGCAAAATCTCTAAGAGAAAGATATCGGATATATTTCTGATGTTTAAATGAAGAATTAGCCAAAGTTTTCCTTTCAGATAATGCACTGTCATAAACTTCATTAATTTGAGAGGCCGATGTCGTAGGATCATAAGCAATATGGCCATGAGCCTTGGTTCATACTACCCTAAAATGCCAAGATCATTCACCCAGCTGTATACTTCTAGGATTCCCCAAAGAACAGAACTAAATGTCAATACTGACTTCTATGGAGACACGGAGACCTTATAAATTCATTCTGCACTATTATTCCAAATACTCTCTTAAGGAACATTAAATTCTAGCCCACAGTTTTAGAAATGGAGAAACTGAGGACCACGGTAGTTCATTCGATCTGATTAGTTTAGACCTGCAGTCCACACACAACTGCAGATGTGTAGGGGAGGAAGGTAAAGAGCAGAGGTGAAAGCAAAACTGGAGACGGATGCACTGCTGGTTTCAAAAGTACCTTGTGCTGAATACAGAATATTAAATGCATATTGCCATTCACAAGACACCGGAACTCTTTAAAATTCAAAACAATATTGACTGTCTACAGATATATTTTAAAATGGAATTTTACTTGTCAACCATTTTTAATAAGGAACAGAGGGTATAAATGGGCCCATTCCATTTAAATTATTATTATTTTTTAAAATTGGAGATGCACTGTGTCTGAGTGTAGGCAGGACGCAGCCTGACGAGTTAGGCCATCGCTGATGTGTTTATGTCTCAGTGGTAAAATATTCTGTTTTTGCCTATTCTGTAAAGAACACTCAAGGTACTTTACATTTGCAGTATAAATCACAGAGTCTGCCAAACTGGCTAGCTGCTTTCATAGGGAAAATTAAATTTGAAAAATAATTTTTAAAAAAATTTTTACAGTGGGCTAATTACTCACCTATTTATATTTGTAAGTAATGCCATTTCAGGCCAAAGCCTGGCTTCTACAAATGTAAAATACAGTTTTAGCTGGGTATTTGGCAAGGGTAGTATTATGTAGCATGATGTAATCAACTACATTCAGAAAAGTGAAATATCCTCTAGAACCTTCCAGTTTAAAATATATTGCAGCTTCTAGGTAGAAAAAGCTCATTCACAACACTGTGCCTTTAGCGGTACTGAGTGTAGTCTCTCTTCCAAGCAGTTATGAAATTTGAGGTCCACAAAAGGATATTTGTGTAAGTTCTCTAAATGATGTCATCCATTATATCTCATAAACAATATACTTTACTTTTAATAATTTGTTTATTCTATTTTGTTCTTCTTTCTATTCAGATAACTCTTTGAAAACAATCATCTTTATATGCTTCCGTTTCCTCACCAGAAACAGGAAAATAATGTTTACCTCAGATGCCACCGCTCAACCTACTCCACAGGTGATCATAAGGGTTATTTAGATACTAAGGGAAAAGTGCTGTAAGCTGTGCAAAACACAAAGCTGCAATACAGAATCAGTGACTGTCTTAGGCTATACTTTCAAAAGAGACCCTCACGATGTTGTAACCCACATCTACCTGTTTTTCTTCCAAGTTGTCAGGTAGATATTAGATCACGTATGATTCAAAATGATAATCTGCTGATTCAGTTTGGCTTATGACTTCAACCAGTGAAAGAAGAAAAACAACCTAAAAGGCCAATTGTCTTACATTTCCAGTTACAAGCAAAATCAGGCCCACGTATATTTCACTTTATTACTCCAACCAATTCTAAATGCCACTTGACTTTACTGTTGTTTCAAATGATTCACATTGCAAAGGTTTCCTCACTGAACTGAAGAAAACATTACAGGTTTGGGTTTCTTACTCTCCACCCGTCACCTGTCCTAGAAGCTAAACAGAACTCCCAGCTCTCTGGCTGATCATGGCTGGGAGCTCATTAGGCTGTTCCTCACGTTAAATTACTGAAAAGGGTGATGTATTTATAATACAGCTTGCGATGCTATAAAATGGCTCATCAATCTGTTTTATTCATGGAAAGTCCACATAAGGCCACTAGTCTGTTACTGGCAATAAACCTTGGGTGCGTCTTCAAAAGACCTGCATATTAGATAGTGATTTATGTCTCTGTCCAAGAAATCAAACATGATACTAACAAGGCAAGGGATAACTCAACTGACACTTTCAAAAGCAATATAATTTCAGTAGTAAATCAAGTGGGTATAACATACACAGGGAAAAGAGAAAGACAGATGATTAGCATGTATATATTAAAAGAAAAGTAGAATGTTAAAAAAATACAGTGTTCTGATCTTAAACAATTCTTCATCTCTTCTGTGCATTATTTTTCTTACATGGTATTTCTTAGATAGCTTAGTCACTCCTCATCTTCCATTTTATAACTAGAATATTCTTTTGTCAAGACACTGATATATCCTAAATAATTTATTGTTGTTTTTTCAATACCCCAAAGCAGAATTCCTCAGCTCTTCTTACCCTTAAAATGTAAGGTTGTTTTGGATGAAAAAGACACAACGAAAAGAATGAGAAATATTTAGAACTGACATGAGAAACCAAAATAATTAGTTAGGTCTTACACTGTTTTCAGAGAATAGCACGTTTGTTAGAACCTGTTTCCCTGTTAGGAGTCTGTGGATCCCAGTACCTCAAAAAAGATCTCTCATTTTAAGATCAGGTAACAAACTGACCATAAAACAATTTTTTTTTTAACCACTGAGTTTTCTTTTAGGATTGCTAAGTAGTCACTTAAATACTATGAATGTGAAAGTATAGATGTAGAAAATAAAGACTTTCTCATACGAGTGAGTAATGGGTTTAAGACACCTCACACGTACTTGCTATTTTTATCTTCAACGGTCCACTTTAAACAAACTCATTTTAATAAAAGATGAAGGTGAGTTCTACAGACTCCGTATCTTATCACATACACTGAAACGTCTGCATTACTCTATCTGGAAAAGAGAAACCTTATTTTTAAACCTTATTTTTAAAGGTTTTTTTTTTTTTTTAATATCCCTAAGTGCACATGACATCACCACTTTTCCATCAGTGTGTCTCATATTCTTGTTCAAGCAAAACTGGAAAGCTACTTGAATTTTCCTCATGGACTGCTCAATCTTATGGACAGGGATCGTGCATGCGACAACATTCCTAGATGTGAAAGGCAGAAAGGCATCCTCCCTACTATTGTTAGTCAAAATAAAACACTCAGCTTCGGGAAGGAGTCACTTGGAAACACCTTCCATTTCACTGGAGGCCGGCCTGCCCGGTGCACCGGAGTCTCTTGCCCAGCCCTGCAGAGAATCTGCTGTGGTTGTTGAAAGGCCCTCTGGGGTCCCTGCTTCCTAAGGGTTCACAGGCTCCAGTTTTAAACTCTTTATTTCAAATGTTGATGGCTATATATTTGCATTTATATTCAGCCCAAATAGGAATTCTAAATTACAAGCAAGTTTTTACAGCTAAAAATTACTTGATTTTCAAAATAAATCAAATGTTTTAAATGCTGCAAAGTGATTAAAGATTACTACAGGGTTTAAGATTAGAAAGAGAATTTTGGGTTGGTGTCATAATTGGATCTGGGTAGTTTTACTATTAGACAACTTTGAAAATAATCACACATGAATTAAGAGTCAGAAGTGATTTCTTTTCTACGTATCCCACCTGTCTCCAAAGCTTTTGGAACAGAGAAAGACGAGAAAACTCACCCCCAAACCCCCCCCCCAAAATCAGAACACATTTAAGTGCCCACACACAGAGATTTCTCTTTTGATATGTACAAACAGAAAATAAACTGTCTCCTCTTGTGTCCTCAAACACAAAATGCACACACATACATACCACCAGCCAGACATCCTCCAGGTTATCTCACAGTTAAACAAAATCAAATGGGGTTCTGTGCATTTTGACACACACACACATGCGCACACACACACGCACACACACATGCACACTCCAAGAATCCTGCGTCCAATGCTCTGTCACAAGGAGCGCTCCGGGGGGCCCAGGCGTGCGGGNCCCGGGGGGGGGGGGGGGGGGGGGGAGCTGTTTGGAAACTGAAGGAGCCTTTTCAGCAGGCTTGGGTTTCTCTCCGTGCCTGTGAAGTGGACATTGGCATATCTAGCCTAGGCTTTTCCTGTGGGGTTCATCTGGTCGGCAGGGTGGGGAATAGTTGTCTGCACCATACCAAGGTCAGCCGGCTAGGGCTGACAGTCTCTGTCTCTGTACAAAGAAAAGAATCAATACTTTTGGACTACGGCTGTGCCCTCAGTGTAAAACAACAAACATGCAGCGTCTGACATGTTTCTAGGTGATTTGTGGCAGAACCTCTTGTCTGATCTGTATCCAGGAGCTGCTGTGTTACTGCTCTTTGCTTTTCGCCTCCCCCACCCCCTCCCCAGGCNCCTCCCCAGGCCCCCTCCCGCCTGCCCCAGCTCTGTGATGTCGAATACTTTAGTCAGGTACAGAGGCGGTGTTCTACCCTACAGCTACTTGTCACTCAATAAATCACACCTACGAGCACAGTCTGCACAGAGTGATCTGGGCTTTAACAAAGGATCAGAGGGACAAAGTGCAGGCAAGATACTGTAATTATAACAACACTAAAATATTCAGAGAGAGGGACAAACGCACAGGCTCTGAGGCACAGATAAAATGTCACTAGAAATGGTAGCTTTTGTCCTGTCTTTCTTGGTTTCACTCCTGTAAGGCATACCTCTCGCCCTTCCTCTGCCACACCTACCCCTCTACTTATTTTTGTTGTTCTTGTCCTTCTTTGTTCTGATTAGAATTAAAGGCATGAAGGAAGCATTATTAAAGCATTCATTAAAATAAATAATGCTCATCTCAGATTTTAAAATATATGTAAGGTGTACTAAATCCAAGAGAGGCACCTTCAAGCAGCACAGTATCTTCAGTTTGTATCCTTGTCTAACATATTTGCACAGAGGCCCCAAATCCTCCTGAAACTGCCCAAAATGTAGAAACTGTACCAAGAGACAGCTATTAATTATGGCCTGAAGTTCATGATTTGAACAGCCATTAAATGATTTTACTTATACAAAAACCTGCTTGTTTTGTCTGACTGCACAGTTTGCGTAGAAATAGCTCTTCAATAAAACATTAACATGTATTATATATTCTTCAATTTGCTTAGGAACAATTTTATACTAGATCTGATCTTTCTCACGCATCCCCTACCTCCCAAATTTATTTTCCAGAGTCTGAACCATTAGCCAAGTCAGATAAGAAGGTTTTGGACAGTTTCTTCTGTTCTAAGTATTTTAAATTCAGCAGTTTGAGTTATCCTGGCAATTTCAGTCACATCAGACACCTCTTAATGCAGGAAAAGTGATGTTCCATCATGGAGGTCTTGCACAAGTCTCTACTGTAACTGTTGCTGATGAAAATAAAAGTGAGTTAGAATAGCTCTACACTTCCTTCCTAGTCAATCAATGCCTGACAGCACCAGTTCCTTCAGCCATGTACTTCAGCGATGATGGATCAATAACTGTGGTTTAACAACAGGGAGCCACCAATCATTATACGAATGATTAAAAGGAGTCTCACTCACGTACACCTCTGCAGACAGAGGAGGCCATGAGATCAGAATACTTGCCACATTATGCTTCATACTACAGAAATTCAGGTAAAGAAGGGAAAAATGGGGGAGGGAAAATCATTAAAACACAGCATAAAGGAAATATAAAATGTTTATCACTGGGCCAATAAGAGCCCCCCCCCCAAAAAAAGAGGAAGATTACTTATTGCTAAATTCTACAAAGCATTGACTTATTAAAGATTACTTGGAATGTCACATAAACATCCCCTTAACCCACACACCCACAAGGCCCCTCTGCCTGGAGGATCTGTCTCAGCTCACTATCTTGGAAATCCTTGCTGTTATGACTTGCTTTTATCTGACTATGTTAAAGTTACTCCTTGAATATCTATCTGGAAAGCCTAAAAGACCCTGAAAGGGTAAGACTGTACCATCCAGGAATAAACAAATTCCCTGGTATAAAGCAGATGATTGACATGATTGAAAAATTAATGAAATGAATGAATCGGCCATAAAAAAAAATCTAGCCTGTTTTTAAAAGAACTCTTGAAAAAGCTTTGTACAACTTCCTCGTGTACCTACAGAATATTACCTTGGATACACTTATTACAAAGCAAAACACCATAAATTATCAAATTAAACTATCAAAATACATCTCTTGCAGAATGGACCCATTCTCTACTTTGCTGACTGTCCTTTCTCATTTGTCGGGGAACAATAATGAGGGGGCCATCCTGGCATATACTCAGACAGCAAATGCTGAATAGGGGCCACTCGGTCTCAACACTGTTCGAGATGCAGAGATGCACTGGGTCTGACCTCTGGCAGCACAGAAGACAAACAAGTAAGGACACAAACAGAAGACATTATTGTTAAGTGCTTCAGAAAAGGTATATAAAAGGGCAGTGTTCTTAACCAGGGGAGGTTTTGCTGCTCAGGAAACACTTGGCAACATCTGGAGACATTTTTGGTTGTAACACTGGGGCGGGGACAGGGGGGAATGTGTTACCCTTACCTAATGGGTAGAGGTCAAAGATGGTGCTAAATATCCTACAACCTGAACACGGCACCCCACAGCAGAAAATCAGTCAACATGAACTATCAACAGATCCAAGGTTGAGAAACCCTGGTGTACGGTGTTCAGGGGGCACAGAGGAAAGAGTGCCTAACTATCTGGAGAAAGAGAGAGTGGAGGAATGAGAGAACTCAACTTCTCCGTCATAGGAGCGAGTAAGTGAATAGAGGGAAGAACAGGATTTGGGAGTGGGGAAGTATGGAAGTGTGAGGGTCAGATCTGCATGTTAGAACACTCTAGTTGCAACAGGTGGGACAACCAAGAGAAAGTTAAAAGTAGAGTTAGAAATGATGAAATAACGGGAGTCTTTACGATATCAGAGGCACTGGGATTGTAGAGAAATAAAGAGGGAAACAACAGAGTTAGTTGCCTTTTGGATTTGGGGAAGAAGCTAGGGAGAAGGAAGAGTCTAGCATGACTTTCCCACTTCCCACCTGGGTAGGATTTAGACAGATGGTGATACCATTTAACCTTTAGCAGAGGCTGGCTGGAGGAAGGCAAGGGTAGACGCTGAAAAATATAGGTTCTGACTGGCTGAGTGATGCATTCAAGAAAGTTGAAGTTACAAACATGGAGCCCTACAGAGAAGTCTGGGATGGAGAAAGAGTTGGGTAGTTATCAGCAAGTCAGCAGAAATTTAAAATGGGAATGAGTGCCACCACCCAAAGTGCACAGAAGAAAATCAGGTGGAAAACTGTATTTAAAACAACACAAAATGATGAACTAGAAAACAAGGAGTTAGAAAAATAAGGATAGAATTGGAAGAATGAAGAGCCAGAAAATCTAAAGACCTCAAGGAGGAGCAAAACTGATCAGAAGAACCAAAGATCACAGAGAAATTAAAAACAACAATGGAAAAGCTTCTATAAGGGGCATGAGAGAAGTCAGCTCCGAAGCTGCTATTATGGGTAAAAGCAGAAACAGAAGCTAGGCTGTAGGAAACTAAGGTAGGAAATAGGCTGAGTTCTCAATGGAAGGTGAAAGTAGAGGCTACCCAATGGGAACAGAGGTGTGACCGGGCCCTCTATAGTCTGATGAGAATGATCCTGGGGCAGAAAGAGGCTTATCTTACATCTGTAATAGGAAAAGAACTGGATATAAGCTAAAGGACAATCATTTTATCTATATGATGGAATAATGTGCAGCCCCTCAAGATGATAGAAGGATGTTTCTAAAATTATACAAATATAGATCAATGATGTTATAGATCAGACTATATACATAATCACCTAAAGCCTCATTTGAAGGGCTACACTTATATGGGGGTATGTTTATCTTGGGGTGGCTGGGTTACGGATGATCATGGTTTTGCTTCTTCTGATGTCTTGGTCTCCAAAATTAATATGCTTGATATGGACAAAAATTTATTTTAAAAAGAATTAAAATTAACCTCATAAGTAGGAAAAATAGAGTCTCAATAATAGACCATGATCCCCTGAAACAAGAGAGGTATGGCATCCAGATTACCTGCAGGTGGAAGGAGGCACTAATTTTTTTAAAAAGATTTTACTTATTTATTTGAGGGAGAGAGAGAGCACAAGCAGGGGGAGGGGAGCAGAGGGAGAGGCAGACTTCCCATTGAGCAGGGAGACAGACATGGGGCTCAATCCCAGGACTCTGGGATCATGACCGGAGCCCAAGGCAGACTTTTAACTGACTGAGCCACCCCGGTGCCCTGAGGAGGCACTAATTTGAGGAAGGTGAGCATCTCTAGCTTACAATGCCAACTGTCTGGCAAATTAGAAATTTTCCAAATTAATAGTATCTATAGAATGAGTGCATTGTTAAACTGTCTATCTAGAATTAACAAAATTTTAAGTATGAGTGTCATTAAGTGTTTTTGAAATAATTTCAAAGTATAGAAAGAAAAAAAACTGGTGTAAGAAGGTTGTAGGGAGAATAAGAAAGGAAAGAAAGCAAAGCTTTGAGCAGCTGATATTAATTTTAGTTAATTTTTCTTTTTTTTTTTTTTAAAGATTTTATTTATTTATTTGACAGAGATAGAGACAGCCAGCGAGAGAGGGAACACAAGCAGGGGGAGTGGGAGAGGAAGAAGCAGGCTCACAGCAGAGGAGCCTGATGTGGGGCTCGATCCCACAACGCCGGGATCACGCCCTGAGCCAAAGGCAGACGCTTAACCGCTGTGCCACCCAGGCGCCCCTAGTTAATTTTTCTAAATGCCACTATGAAACAAGGCCACCTCAGTTTACACTGCCTGAAACTAAAACACACATTAACTTGGCCAAATGCTTGGCTAAATGCTTGTTTTTACCATGAATAGCTTTCATATTGTTCTGCATATCACCTTCTGGATTCCTTTACTTTTTTTTTCCTTCAAATGGCCAAAGCCACAATTAGAGGGAACAGTTCCAATGTCAAATTCTTAGCAATTCCCTTATCCTTCCAAATTCTGGGAAAGATCATAGGTCTTGCAAGTATGTGCCCAACCCTTTTCCTCCCCAGCATCAATAAACAACTCAGTCTGTCTCTTAGGGAAGGGCTGCATTTTGCCACACAGATGATTCACTAAGTACCCAGAGCAGACGATCCAACTATTAAATATCCAGTATCCATGTTCTCTTTACCCAGATGTAGTGGGTACTCTTTTTCTGCCCCTTTTTTCAACTCTTATACGCTATAAGACGTTACCAACAGCTTAAGTACATGTGACCCATGGACTTGGCAGAAGGTAACAAGATGACAGTTTGCATTATCCTAAAATTTTCACCTAGGTTCAGAAAAATAGATGAGGCCAACATGTAAGTCATTCTGCAATGGTCTGCTTTGGGGAATGGGATTAAATGTAACCATAGGCTCAATTGAGAGCTAGGGCCTAGAATGGTACCCACATCATAGAAGGCATTCAACAAATACTGGATGAATGGATACATGGATGGGTAACTGGATGGCTGGGTGGGTAAATGGCAGATAGATGGAAAAGGAGACACAGGTATGCATGCACAGGTATACGTGGGTGTACACTTCATGCAGAGGACCCTAAGAACAGTGTTACAGTCGGGTGCCACTGTGCTTCCACGTAGAAAGGCTATCCTTTTCATCATGCCCTTTTGAAATTTCAGGATCCTTTAAGTTGAATTTTACTGACAACCACATTGCTTCTCAAGATCACCAAGTTTGTTCTGACATCAGGGTCTTTATTATTTCTTTCCCTCTGCTAAAGTGTTCTTCCTCTAGACCTGTGTGGGGCTCACTCTTTAATTGTACTCAGGTCTCTGCTCAAATGTCATCTCCTTCAAGCTGCCTTTTTGATCACCCCATTGCAGGCCCCCAAAATAGCAGGCCCCTCCCCACCCTGACTCCTCATCCCCTTGCTCTGTTTTTCTTCATAGCTCTTACTGTACACCCTACCTATTTTGTCTATTACTATTAGTTGTCTTCACCATTGAAATATCATCTCCAGGAGAAAAGGACTTTGTCATATTCACCACTGGACAATCAGCAATGAAATCAGTGTCTGAAACAGAATTATATGCTCAATTAATATGTTATATGAATACAGCCAAATTATTCCCTGTAGACCACTTTATAAATCTATTATCATCTTTTCTCCCAGGAATTTTCACCCATACCTGGGACCCCTTACTTAGCTGTTCCCCAAACGTATTACGTACTTAGCACTCCGCTCATGACGCTTCCCATGCCTTCAATGCCTTACACCTTCTGAAAACTCCACATCTTTTAGCCATCAAGGACCAGCTCAAAATAGCACCTCTTTTCTAAGCTGACTCCAGAGGAGTACATTATTGCTTCCTTATCTGTGCTCCTCTTGGTTCTTAATACATAAGGTGACTGTACTACACAGCACTTCATATTCATTCCTTGTTTATGTGCACACTTCCCACAACTTAGCAGAACAAGAGCTGCTTAAGATACCCATTATCACGGGCTGTAATGTGCCTGCACAAATAAAGCCAATCTTCTTTGGACAAAAAAAAAAAAAGTGGGAGAAGTAGGAAAAAGTTTAAAAAAAAATTGAGTGCCCACAGAAGGTGCCACCCAAAGTGATGCAAGATTTCATTTAATCTGAAATACTATAAAAAGCAAATACCACTGTTCCCATTCTAAAGGTAAAGAAATTGATGCTCAGGATAAGTAACCTTCCTGCGTGTAAAACTGCGATTACAACCTAGGACTTCCTTTTTCCATTCCTAGAGAGAAGGAAAGGGGTGGTGAGTCCATGCTTCCTTCCTGTGTCACAGGAGCATAATGCAATGGACAATATGCTCAATGTTAAATGAGAAACCCTGGGTTTAGGTCCTACAAAAATTAGTCCTTGCTAGCTTTGTGAGTTTATTTGGGTAAACCACATAGCCTCTCTAAATCAGTTTCCTCATTTATAAAACAATGAGTACCACCTGCTCTGCCTACATCTTAAGTTTATTGGGAGACTGACTTTAGTAGTACATGGGAAAGTGATGAATAAACTATATAGCTTTATGTTAGCTCCCCAGAGGTGAAAATCATGCATAGGTCCACATTACAGAAGACTCTAGAGCTCTCTGCCTCCTAATTTCAGAAGCCAGTAAAGGCTCCGTGTGAGCATTTCCTCCCCACTCAGCACTTCCCTAAGTCACAATCACTGTACAAACGTATTGCTTTGCAGACTCCTACTAAGGCAGCTATAAACTTCTACTCATCTCATTTTCCTACCTATCTTTAAAGACCAGATATATATAAGTGATTTGTTATGACACAGTTCCCTGAATTGGAAAAAAAAAATCAATCAATAAAATTAACTTCTGAAAATGTTTCAAATGTCTATGTAAAGTCACATAAGAATAAAAATTATCTTGTAAATGACTGCTACAGAATTAAATATTAACAGAGGGTATTTCTTAAAACCAGAATATTTAATAAATAAAACTAATCTGAAATTATTTAACTCAACTCCTTAGCCAACTCCTTAGCTTCAAAGACAAGTAACAGAGCTGGTATAAGTTTTGGGTGTGTAGAAAACCACACTAACAATCATCTTCAAACCACCAGTTATTTGAAACAGCTGCAAATACATTTCCTTAGAAAAACAGATTGGGATTTAGGGGTTTACAAGGTGATAGCAATTTAGTTAACCATTCAAAAGGAAATTTCTATTCAACCAATTAAACTCCTAACATTTCTCCTTCAGAAGGGAAAACAGCGACATATTAGCTCATGAGTTTATTTTGTGTACTTGAAATAGATATTCTGGTCCTCTAAATGATAGATGTTATGATGCTACGTATTTAAAACATTGTAGAACACATGGCTCAAAAAAGTAAAGCAAACAAACCTACAAAGTGTAGAACAGGACGAGATCCCATTCTATTACACACTAATCAGACCACATCTCCAATATTTTCTTTAAATACTAGAAGAGAAACATTGATCACAATAGAGCACAGCCAGAGAAAACTGGCCAGATTTTAATTCATCACAAGAAATATCCAACTTAAAATAGAAAAAGGAATGAGCATTTGATGGCATAAAATCAGGGAGAACTTTCTACTAGTTTCCTCCCTAGAAATACCGTTCTTAAATAAGGCTACTGAATCAATGGTTTTTATTCAATTATTTAAAAAATACTTGTAAGCCTCTATTACTCCCAGTCAGTATCCCAAACAGGAGGGACATAAGAGGAAAACTCCCAATCTGTCCTTAAGGAGATCTCCATCTACTCTGGTCACACACTGTCTGTCTGATCATTTAATTGTGGTTCCATCAACAACATCCCTATAACCTCCACCACCACTTGCCCACAATCCCAGTGATTCGCAGGCAGCCCACTATTTTGAACTAACATATACATAGGTTGTCTCATTTACCAACTGGGTTATTTACTCCAGCTGTGTGACTCTGGACCACATTATAACAAGAGGCTGAACCATAATGACCTCGGATATCTGATAATCTTTTTTTTTGATATCTGATAATCTTGATATTTTTATTCAAGTTCTTAGAACATTTGCTCTAAAACTGTGTCTTTCTGTACTCTGACATCACACAAGGAAAAAAAAAATCACAAAACAGCATTTTCCAAAATCTCAAAAACAAGGATTATAATATATATATATATATATATCCCCTGCTGGGATATCTAATACACTGAACAAAATTTTAAATTAAAATGTGAGGTATGAATATTACTTTCTTACTTAGTAAGAAGAAAATATGAAAGGGGACTCGTAAAAGCAGATTTTTCCAAAAATCTCTGCCTTAATAAGCAATTTCCTATTTGAGTGTACTATTAGACATATAGGAACTTGTCTAGAGACTAGCTATAAAGTTCTGTAATATTAAGTGTCTGGTCCAAAACAGCGTAGGAGGTAATCCCCATGAAAGGAAAGATCTAACGCAAGTAAGTTGCCATTCTTACTAGAGATCTGCCATACAAACGGAACCTTCCACTAGTCCTCGAGTCCCTGCTTCTCTGAAAAGGCCTTCATCCTTATTGTTTCTCAATGAAAAGGGAAATACTATGACTAGAAAAGGACAACACTGGACTATTGAAAGCAGTGCTCATTTCATCCCAAACACTGGACTCAATGGACAGTGCTCCATGTCACAGTGCTCTACACCTCCACAGCCCCAAGGATGCCTACCCTCCCATGCCAATCCGCAGCTGCGAGTGCTGGTGCACATTAGCGTACTCCTCCTTCAATGCCTGCCTTTGCCAGAATGCCCACAATTCTTACCAGCCCTCTTAACCACAACTTCACAGGGCCAAACTTCTATGTACCATAACATTCCGCTCCAACTGCACTAAATGGTGGTCTCAACTCAAGCAGTTACACCAAGTTTCTGCTAGGGCCTCTGTCCTTTAGCCTGGGCCTGATTTGGTGCGCCACAACAGGCGGGCTTCATAGTAAAGCAACTGCACATTCAGAAATTCTATTTGGGAAACATTTCTGAAAATTGCATAATTCCAGTCTGGGTCTGGTGTTGGGCATGGTTTCTAAGTGCTCACATCGGTGACAGATTCATGAAAATGACAGAAAAATAATAGCAGGGCAGTGACAGCACTTAGAGCAAGGAAGAGGAAGGTGGTAGTTGTCTTTGGCTGATATACTGTTTGGATCTGGGGATAAACTTTCTCAGCTTTAAACCTGGTCTCAGTCAGCCTCATTAACATTAACTATGTTACTATGATAAAGCAGCAGCATACAGAAGGAACAAACCAACCCAAAGCAGGCAGTTGGGGACTGGGTCTGACACTGCCTATGGAGTCTGGTCAAATCATTTGCCTTTTCTTCACCTGTAAATTAAGTAGCATGGCCCCATGCCTAGGCATCTAAATGGAGGTGAAGAAAAATGAAAAATGCTCTATGAATCTAAGGTTATATTGCCATCATGCAATATTTTTTTCCTAGTTCTTCCCTCCTCCCGTTAATTCAATATGCATGCACTCAAGCACCTACTCAGCATCTGAGAGACATGTGCCAGGCACGGTATTGTGTGGTAGAGACACCAACGTAAATGAGACATGGCCACAAATCAAGGCACCACAACAGCCTAAATAAATGGGGTAAGAATGACTACGAAAACAATTATAGTATGGTAGGAACAGATGGTGTGGTAGGAAAGCAACAGAGGGATACACAGAAAGCTCTATGGGCAAGAAACACAGACCAGGTGGACAAGGTGTGGAAAGCACTTTTACAGAAGAAACACCTGAGCTGAGTCTTTTTTTTTTTTTTAAAGATTTTATTTATTTATTTGACAGAGACAGCCAGCGAGAGAGGGAACACAAGGAGGGGGAGTGGGAGAGGAAGAAGCAGTGTCCTAGGAAGGAGCCTGATGTGGGGCTTGATCCCAGAACGCTGGGATCACGCCCTGAGCCGAAGGCAGACGCTTAGCGACTGCGCCACCCAGGCGCCTCCTGAGCTGAGTCTTGAGAGCAAAAAGTACATGGCCATGTCATCCTGCAGCTGGGTAATACACATGCCTGTACAAATCTTACATCTGACTAATAATTATAATTCAGTGACTTTTTCTGTAAGCATGTCAACATGAAAAGTGTGCATTGGATTGTTTCACTTATACCAACGAAATATTATGTCTAATGCTGCAGATACCTAGCTTGTTCTGGATCTAAGAAATTCTTTATAAATCAGGGAGGTGCCCTAGAAATCATAGAAACTATCCCATACTAGACCCTTAACTTCTTTTACATTGTGCGATCCTTACTGTCTTCATTTACAGTTTGAAACTATCCTACGTCACCGAACACAAAAGTGTTTTTAATATTTGACTAGCATCATGAATTTATAGCTAAGACTAATTTGGAGACATGAAAATTCATATTGCCAGTTAATTTTCTCATCAAAACAAAATTTACTACTTCTTAATCTAAGCTATCAAACCTCATAAAACTGGGCGAATCAGATGAGGATGACTCACAGTATGATCATATTTGCATTCCTAACCACGTTGACCAAAGACCGTCCATCTCTACTTTGCTATTTTGTGTCCTCTGAACTTCTTTTTAAAATACGAAGGTGGATGTTCCCAAATTTTCTCTCCTTTATAATTAAGCATTTGATTAAAAAATAACAAGTCTAAAAAAATCTGTAAACATTTACTTCCTACCGGTTTAACTCTTCCTAGAAAATCATCACGGATTAAAAAGACACACTACCATAATTAGCTTTTTAGTCATTTTTACAATAATTCTTCCAGGATCAGAAATAATGAAAATATTTAATCAACATTTTATTTGAAAATTTACCAGTTTAGTAGCTGGTAATGATTATCTGTATTTATAAAACAGGAATAATTTTAATAATTCATTAATAATTCCTTTGAGGTTATTTCTTGCATAAAATCTGAATTTCTATTTCAATAAATAGGAAGTCGTGTGACTTTTAGTATATTTCCCCCCATAAAATACACATTTTTTCTATGAAGTTCTACCTTCTAACATACTTTCCTCCAGAGCTATGTTTTGCCAGAGGGCTTTTCTATCTCCCTGTTTTTGGTCTCATCTTCAATTCCCTGTTTTCTTCACTCTGATAATTTTGGCATTCCCTTGATCTCTGTCATCTCCATTGCAAATGTTCTCTCTCATAACTCTATATAGATGTTTTGTTTTTCTCGACAGCGCGAATACTTCAATAAAATAGGTGGTATTAAAGATATTTAATATGCTCATAAGAAACAAACAACAGCTTAAAAACGCAGGCACAAAAAGGCTACTGACCAATACTCTCAATTATCTGAATACTACAGCGCAACTGACAACACAGTAAACAATATCTGAGCTATCTTGGCAATTCAGTAAAAACGCCTTTCAAGAAACCATAGATCAGGTTTCAATGCTACGACTTGTTGGGTGATTCCAGAGCTAAACATTTCAACACACATCCCGCTGATCTGATCTGTTTTCTCAGTTCAATCGCCATATCTAAACCGCAAGTTTATCTGTTTTGCTCCTGGTATAAAATGTAATCTACACTAATCTATTCAAAGCAAGATTCACACATATTTTTGAAGTGATATATCCTTTTAAAAAAATTCTGACGTTTTGAGGAAGTGCTATCTAGTCCACTTTAATGTAATCAGTATTATTCAATGTGGACACTTTACTTGCTTTACATTTTTTTCTTTTGATAATTTTTTCTGCTTGAGTTTATAGTATTTTAAAATTCACACACAAATTCAAATATTTATGAACTAGTATTAGGTAATATTTTACTCTGAAAAATGTTTAAGTGAACAATGAACATTGTAGGTTTCCTATTTCCATTAAGGAGGTAAATACTAATTTCAGAGAAATATATTTCACATACACACACATACACAAACTAATTTTATGAAATTACTGTCACTAGTTGGTTGTTTATCCAAGAATGGTAATGAGATGTGATGACCTACCTTCTTTAGCCAAGTCCTTCTTGTAATAACATTCATTTATTTAACAGTTAACCAACATTTGGAGCACTGTCTATGTTTATTCAAGGGGTTTTTCCCTTTGCAAATCTAACCGGCCCATACAAGAACAGAATCCATAATCAGGCTCCCGCTGATCCCATGCCCTACTCAACTGAGATAGGCAGTGCAAACAATTGAAGTATTGTTACTGGACAAGATCATCGACAATGTGGTTAATTGAAAATTAATAGTAGGACTCTACTTAGTGCCAAATGTAGTCATTTGAAGTAGTCACCTTCAATAGCCCAAGAAAGAAAGTCGATTCTCAATTATCAAAAAGTAAGGATCATCTGAGCAAATAGTACTTTCGACTTCCTATTGACTTAATTAAATTGAATGAGAGAATTACTCTTTTGATAACATTTTATTTTCTCTAGCATATATCATTTAGATATAATCAAACAAGAAATGTTTTAAAACCAAAACATTTACCAGATTCTTAATTAGAAGTAAAGAAAAGTGCACTTCAAGTTTATACAGAGAGAAAGCCACACAGCATAGTCCTTGAGAACCTAGTATGTGTCAGGCATTATGCTGAACACTGGAACACACAAAGATGGGCACAACTTGGTTCTTGCCCTCAAGAAGAATGTCTTTCAGCTATGCTTGCTGATTTTCCACTCTCTTTGGCACAGAAAAACACCACCTACTCAAGAACTTGACTAAAACTTTATCTTGCGTGTAAATGCTTTCTTGGTTTGCCTGTCCTCTGTTACTCTGTGGCACAAAGATCAGCATTTATCACATTCATTCACTCATCAGCAATTACCAGGTGCCATCCCACTAAGTGCCAGGAATGACAGTTGATGCTGAGACTCTAGAGATGAACAGATAAAACCTATCCCTCAGGAAAATCAAACTGCAACTCTTAACAAGTTAACTTACCTAAACCTACTGCACAAAGCAGAGCTCCCTTGGGAACACCAGCATAGGCATCTTTTTATCAATAGCCCCTGGCATACTATAGGAGCTAAAGATGTTCAGTCAGTACCAGATGAAAAAAATCTTTGAATGGGAAATCAGAAGACCATGTTTTGACCACAATATGTCACTGTGACACTCTGAGCCTCACTTTGTGTCAAACAATGAGGTGGCTGTCTGCCCCATGTAATCTCAGGGTCTACTGGTATATGAGTAAATATTCTGATTTCAAGTGAGAGAGGTAAACATATTTAACAACCTCAGGATATGCTTTAAACAATTTTAAACCCATCTAAGCTATGGTTAGTTCAACGACTAGGCCTAAGCTGAAATCACATCTTGAAACATTATTGTAACCATTATTGTGGAATTTACTTTCTGATTTTGATATATTGAGTTCTTTTCTTGTCTCCCCTTACCCCTAGATGTATAATTTGGGTCTGCTGTATTCTTTCAAACGAAGAATTGGCAGGGTGGTTGCTGTTACTTAGGATAAGTGTATAATCTCTTTGACTTTCTCTTGTTGGGCAAACTGCCCAGTGAGTATCAATTTTTTTTAGAGCTACAAATATGGTTTTAATAGATTCACAGATTTCAAATTATTAGAATTCAGAGCATGTATCTCCCAGGGTGAGCAGATAATTCACAACAATCCATGTAGATGCAAAGGAGATGACAATGGATCAATCTGTATGTGAACAAGTTGACACAGTGGTTTACTGCTCCTCCCATCTCTGTAGCCCACTCCCAACTCCCAACACACACACTTTTCATATGAAGAAAAATACCTCAGTCTATGGGAGTTCAAATAAGTCATAATATCCACTTTAGGGACTGAGGAAGACTTACTGTAAATCAGCCACTCAGAAACCACATTGACATATTTGGGTTAGGATGTAACTATAAGTTGCATAATATGGTACCTATTGATTAGAGCTTGGGATTATAATGGAAAGCAATTGCCATACATTGAAAGTGACCAACCACAAGATAGAAAATTGTTCCTGAAGAGCCCACAAAGGGAATCATTTTCCTTATAATCTAAAACTCCTTATCCTCTAGATGGTATATTCTATCACTCCCTTAAGGCTGCATTTTGCCCTAAAGGTGCTAAGGTATCTTAACCTCAACTCACCTAACTGTTCAACTCCCTGAGACCAAGAGACAGTTCTGCAGAGTAAACTGAATTCTCTATTGAAACAGCCCTGTTCACTCTGAATTGGAGCAAAAGATCAAATCATAAAAATGTCTCACTGGATAACAATTTCCAAAGAGCTGAGGATGTTATAACAGTTATAAATTCATATTAGAATCTGCCTGGGTTTTTTTCCTGTCCCTTTTACCTTTGTAAAATATAATAATTTATTGAGGGAATTATTGTAGGTCAGATACCATGCAATGCATTTCATTTGCAAAGTGTCTCTTTCATCGACCTGTATGAATAGAGAACTTGTTCTTCTCTACCACCCTTAAAGCATCATTCCTGTAAGCAGTATGTATTTCTTTAAAAACAGGAATACCCAGGGAGGAAAGAAATCCTATAACACAGAGAAAGAGCTAAGATCGGTTCACCCACTTGTAAGAAGCAAAAGGTGCTAGAGACTTGAATTGCAGCTTGAGTGGATGGTAGGAAACTTTGATGTTTCCTACCCTCTACATGAGTCATGAGAGTAGTTAACCTTATAATTTTTGGACCATGACTCCAATAAAAATACATAACTACAATAAAAAGAACACATATAATAATTGTGTAACTCAACTGCTTTTGTTAAAAGTTGGTTTCTGAAACAGATTCTTCTGTCATGGAATGCTGAAGACATGTGTAATGCTTCAATTCCACTGGGGACTACTTTTTAGTTTTTCCTTACACTCTTCCCAAATCTTCACTAATCTATCAGATGTCACAGTTTAATAGAAGCACAAACTATACATATTGGGGTTCCTGGGTCCTTTGGAAAAATGTGGTGAGGATTTGGCTCTTCATTTTTGAAGATTTGAAGATCACCCTGTGGCAGGATTCTGCTAAATAACTGTTTTTTAGAAGAATATTAACAGTAGCTAAACAGTTAACAACTTTCCCCCATTCCAAAATCAAGGATATATCTCAATATAATTGAGATAATGCCTCTAAATGTTTTATGCTTTAATATGGATAAAGTAGTGGACCTGTGTCCATGAAAGGGAAATGCATTACACATTCCAGATCACTTCATTCTGACCAATTTTCCATGTGGTATGCTAAAATTATTAAGGAAAATGCCAACAAAGTTGGCATTTCAAATAACAAAGTTAAGGTAAAGGCACTGACTGAACTCGTGTGAGAAGCACACTACAACAAATGAGGGATTCAGGAGAGCAAATACTCCAAAGCACTCTAGGCTTTTAGACCCACATGAAAAACAACACATCAGTCCCTGTGGTAGACTCCATGTCTGCATTACCAAAAACCCTCCCTGTCTCACCTCTTATTCCAGCCACAGCACCTAACTTTCCCCATTTATAGCTAAACAGCATCTGACTGAGTTTGCCTCACATGCATCATGCTTCCTGACAACATGGAAGAGGCACACGCACAGATTAGAAGTGCAGGGAGTTAAGGCTCAAAAGACCAGGATGGTCAACCAAGAATGAGTCAACGGGTAAACATGTCCCCCTTTTATTTTGTGGCAGATGTATTCATGAGGAGTCTCCAAAGGCCCCAGTGAAAATGAGCACCCAATCGGAGTAGTACTGATCACTTTATTTTTTTAATAATAATATTTTTTTATTATATTAGGTTAGTCACCATACAGTACATCCCTAGTAGTACTGATCACTTTAGTAACTCCTTTGTATTGGTTTCCCATGGTCCTTCATTCTTACTCTGGAATCTACCCAAACAAAGTACCTTCATGTAAATTAGTATCTCGTGATCTGTATGCAGGAGGACCTAGGTTAAGTCAGCTCTCCAAAAGATCCTAAAATTATAAATGAAATAATATCAAAGTATAGGAAGAGATAAGACAGTGACATAACTCACAGTAAAAAAGAAAAGATAAATGATAAAAGGAGAGAAACTAGAAAAGCCCTTAGAAGATCTAGAAGGCTGGATCTTCCCATCTGAAGAAGAGGCAGCCCATGGAGGAGCCATACTCAGAAAACCTCTGAAGGGCACAACTTATAACCCTTTATTTTTACTACTAGAGCATCTATTTGACAGACAGCCAGACTATACACCCCAGAGCTCCTCATATGCTCTGGTCATATGCATTGCTCCCAGTTAGAAATAGGACATGCAGCCTCATATTGTTTCTCAAATCTTTGAAACCTACTTCCTATCAGATCTGAGAAGCAGGCTTTCATAACTGAGCAGAGAAGAGCAGTCAGCTCACGGTTAGTCACCTCTTCAACCCAGAAAGCTTCCTGTCCTACCATATGCTTGGCTCCAGTCAGCAGATCCCCTGATTTCAATACCGGTTTGACAAGTAGTGTCCTGCAAGGCTTCCCAGGAAACAGACCCAAACTCCATCAAATACATCTGCATAGTAGAACAGTGATTGAAAATCCAAGTTGCATAATTCAGAACAGAGCCAAGTGTAACAGTGAAAAAGTATCCTTACATGTATTGTGAGGTTGTCTTACGCCATAGTTTCTCTCATTAAGGACATTCTGAACAAATCATTCATAGATGATTGGCCTGAAATCTTTTAGTGGTTACTGATTCACAAAACCACAGAAATAATACATATTCTGCTAACAGCCAGAGGTGTTGCTATGGCATCACAGATAATCCCTTTTGAAACAGAGATATCTGTGGCATTCTGTGAAGATGAGACAAAAATCTTTAAAATAATATATCCAAATACCTGATTTGTCAATTTGAAGTGTTTAACATCAACACAGACCAGTAAAGAAGGAAAAAAATCCTGATTGTACAGGGTAAAATGAAATCACAATTAAGACTTCATTATACACATTCGTAACTGCCCTGTGTATAATCCTAAAAGGACACTGTTCTAATAAATCCATTCTCTTGATGAGATTAGGTAGTAACAACACTGATCAGTCATCAAGCTCCATTCATAAAAGTAAATCAAGAGGGAATTACCTGTGACATTTGTTTTTCTGCAAGTCCTTAGTTAAATTATTAGGCACTACTACCAAATTCTGTTAAAGAATAAAAGAATGCCATGAAGTAGTTAAGCAACCTGAGAGCAAAGTCAATAAAATACACACCTTTGATTCAATTTCCCAAAAGCAAAGTTTTCATTTGGGGACATAAAGAAACCAACTTCATGGAGTAAGGGGGATGGGTATGAGGAAAGCAGGCAGAGTAAAAAGAGCAAAAAATGCCAGCAAAAGTCCTGAAGCAAGTACTAACTACTAACACTAACAATTTTCTTTTGCACTAGGATTCTGTTCATTTATTTATTTTTTAAGTGTTTCTGTTTTCTACTTCCTAGCAAACAGGAGAGCTTTCCCTTCACATGGAAGATAATGAATGTTCCTTGCATGTGTGAGACATGGACTTATAGGACTAGGAGTGATAAGCAAAATTCCTTTGCACATCAAAGATTTAAAAAAAAAAAAACTTTGTTTATTCAAGAAATTCCTAATGGCTTCATTTATAAGTAAAACTTTCTCTTTATTTGAAACCCAGTGGCACAGCAGCATATAGCTTGAAGATAGCAGGTAACTCTCATAATGAACTCTGCACAGTTTTGAGAAAATAATATCTGAAGGCAGTTTTTTCTTCTGGGGTCAGCAGATGAGCAGTTCAAAAAGAATAAAGTATCCCAGGGAACAGCACACAACTGGAGGGGGAGGGGAGGAACATTCTTGCTAATTAAAATTTCCAGTTCTGATGGCCCTCAATATACACAAATCCCAGTCAAGAAAGGCCCTGCAGGATCAGGCCTGTACCAAGAAAAAGTATACCATCATCACATTAATTGTATTATTACTTCATAATGCTAACCAGCCAGGTTTATATAGAAGAGATTAAATAACAAGATAATCTTATAAACAATGCTCATTTCATCAGTGTACCAAATAAGTTTGATTTATATCAGTAACTGTTCTTCTAATTAATTTATGAATCCACATGCTTTAATTTACACAGACACCTACACTGGGATAGGGATGGCTATTTTTTGAAAATATTTTGAACTTTAAGATGGGTTTATGTTTAGACTTCCCAATGTTCACCCTTCAAAAATGAAGAGACTGGGGGCGCCTGGGTGGCACAGCGGTTAGGCGTCTGCCTTCGGCTCAGGGCGTGATCCCGGCGTTATGGGATCGAGCCACGTCAGGCTCCTCTGCTATGAGCCTGCTTCTTCCTCTCCCACTCCCCCCTGCTTGTGTTCCCTCTCTCGCTGGCTGTCTCTATCTCTGTCGAATAAATAAACAAAATCTTCAAAAAAAAAAAAAATGAAGAGACTGTTAAAATACCTTGCATTAAAATAGAAGCATGCAGAAAGAAAACACTTTATCAAACTCAATGCCTATCTCTCCCTGCCAACATTTATATGTTTAATTTTAGTCTAGGTTTACTCAAACTTAAAGCCAGATCTGTCTATTCCAAAGTTGTGAATTTACCTTTTTTTTTTAACCAATATTTCCCTCAAAGCCTTTTGGATATAGAACTTCATCTTGTTATAGCATCAATCTTAAGTTTCTATATTTGTTTTCACGCAGTTTCTAGTGATTTAAAGGAGAAAAAAAAGGCTGCTAGCTTAAAAAAATAATCATTTCTACTAACATCAGGGACTTGGATAAATTTTTTTCAAGTACACTCCAGGATGTTAGTTTACAAAAGCAAGTACCAGCAGTCAACAGATAGAAATGAGAAAATTCCAGAAATGGAGGAAAATTCAACCAGAAAGATAAAAACGGTATGTCTGAATCCAGACCCACTTACAACAAGCTATCAGTGATGTCATGGCAATGCCAGCATTCTTTGAAAGCCCCTAAAAATAACAATGTAGAAGGGTTATCTTGCTGTCAGAATTATTCCAGTTTACTCAATTTTACACCATCCATGGATGCCTTCAGTGTGGGGATGAGGATGTCTATTTATGCACTTAATTGGGCAAGCAAAAAGGTTTTTACTTGTCTTTGATATAAAACTTTTATTTACGTATTTGATCAATGTTTATTTGTAGGATGTTAATGTAATAACAGATGTCAGCTACATTATCTGTTTTTGATTATACACTCCTAGAGGGCAGAAACATTGTCTGTTCAGCTCACTTTTTATAGGATGCAAACACAGTACCATACTCAAAAAGGCACTTAAAGATGGTTTTTATAAAAACGATAAATTCAAGGGGACTTGGTCTGCCTCTGTGCTCCATGAAACTCCATTGGCAAGTACTGAACATTAAAAAGTAACACTTATCCTCTTGGGTAATCTCATTCTTCAGATGTCTGTAATGGTGTTTCTCTTCTTGAAACAGGGATTATTGAGATGGAACTATTTCCACCTCTCAATGTTCAAGAGCTAGCTTTTGTCAAAAACCTAAATTCTATAATGAACTCACACTAGAAAATAAAAGAAAAAGAGCCAGACCCAAACCTCCCATTTCTTAGCATCAAGTTAGCACACTTAACTGCATCAGGCAAAAGGACGTGCTGTCTTCATGAGGGAACTTGCTAACACTATTACTGTGGTGCCTAAAAATGTAGTGTCCTGGTATTCTTAATGCTCAAATTATCTAGAACAAGGGGCACAGTGAGTCAAGTAATTTTCTGTGATAAGAAAAGAACTTAGAACCCTGCCATATAATGCTCTACTCTAAAGGAATAAAAAGCAGTAAACATTATCTTCAAGGCTCTGACATATCAGAAATGGAGAATATTTCTGCTAACTATGTAATTTGGGGTAAGTTTTTTAAAATTTCTGGACGTCGGTTTCCAAATCTGTAAAATGAAGACATTAGATTATATAAATAATTCAGATAATTCCCAGGTTTAAACTATGAAATCAAATGAAAAAAATACTGAGTCCTAAAGAATCTCACACACAGAGATTCCATTATCTACCCTAACAGAAGGATTTTCCTTTTTTTTTTTTTGCAGGTGGAAGAAGGTAGATTATGTGTTTTCAGTGTAAGTCCTCATTTACACAATGCTACTCATTATGACTAACTCAAAACATTCAAACAGAATATCACAAGCCATTATTATAAATATAAAAAATACGGATTTATATTTATAATGAGATATACTTTGCATGTATATACAAAATCCATATACACGCACACATTCCGACACAAACATAAAATTCTCTCTATTCAAGCCAAGGATTAAAATACTTCCTGTTTTTTATATCTTTATCTTTTCTTCCTCCTTCTATGAAGCATCTACGAAGCTGTTATGACTTAGGAACTTACATAAAGTAAAAATAAGCACCTTACTCAACGTTTCTTGTATTCATACTGACAGTTCCCAACATGAACTTATATTAAGCTGGTTATCTGAAATCTAGATAACATTTCCTCATACAGTGGTTTTGAGAGAGAATACAGAATGTAGGTAAATTCTCAGGCCATTCAACCAAGATTTATTTAATCTATAATGTACCTGATATATAGAACTCAAGATACAGAATCCACGAACTGAATGATACTTAAACAGAGAGTAATAGTAACAACAGCAGTAGAAAAATTTAAAAAGGTCCTGAAAATATGTAGGGGCATCCAGACCACACTCCACCAAAATTAAAAAAGGGAGGAAGGAACTTAAGTTCATGAAACTGCTTTTTATCTATTAAGTATTTACTAAGACTCTTGCAAAAGAAAACTTCCAGCAACTACTGAGCATACTATCATTTTCTTACTTGTTTTGAGAAATAAATAAATGCATGACAAATGCAGTGATTTCTTCCAAATAAAGAAAGAAAAGCATAGGTATTTTGTTCCAAACTCCCTATGTTCACCTTAGATGCCTTATTCTTATGGAAAAATTATAAAACTTTATTTAAAAGTGAATATAATTTAAATGGTTGTGGTATGTGAAATTTTCGGGAAAGAAAAATCTTCCTTATTTTTATCTGCGTAGCCAACATTAGCTAGTAAAATACATTTACATCATAACAATAACACATTCACTACTTGCTTTGTGCTAGACACAGTGCGTTATGCACACACAGAACCCTTCCGCCCTTCCAACAATGCCAAGAAAATAGATCTGAAGAACTCAAATCTTCCTGTTCTTTTTCATCAATTAAATGAAATCCAAAGATCAAAACACACAGAAGCAATCTCCTAAATACTGTTTGCTCTATTAGATGTCAGGAAATTCAAGTACTTTGATTTGAATGTCGTCCTCATGTCAGGGTAAGAAGGAAAATGGGAAGTGGGAGCCACAAATTTCTGGCTTTCATCAATAACAATTCCACTCAAAAGTCCAGGGAAAGGGATGATTTAGTGAGTATTCTGCATTCCTTTAAAAAAAAAAAACAAACTAATCAAGGTCCATTCACATTCCTTAAAAAAAAATCCACCAATGGTCATACAAATTTATGTAACAACGCAACCAAATTTTCTAAGTTCACAATTTAAGTACCTGTGGATATTAATCTTTCAACTACTGGCAGAAACACTAGGACTATAAAGGAAAACAGAATTGCAGTTCACTTTTATGAAAGATAGAATAGGTTGTTAAGAGAAACAAATATAAAAGAATAAAAATTAAAAGAATAATGGAAAGGAAAGAGAAAATGGAGAAGGAAAAAAAGGAGGTACACAACAAGGAAAAGAGAAAGGCAGTGAGGTAAAGAGGGGACTGACGGAGCAAAGTGAGGTAAGACGCTTGTAGTAAAATGACTCTTGTCCAAGGCTTCTTGGAGCTGGACCATCACCTCTATGGTCCAGAGGCATTACCTCTCTGGTGGTTTTTAAAAAATGCTTTCTGTATCTACACAGTCTCATTATATTTTTCAAAATCCTGTGTTTGTTTTTAAATAAAAGTTCAAGTTTGAAAACTTTGCTTATGTGTAAAGAATGACTTTTATTTTAGAAATGTACTTTGGAACGTACACACCATTGCTCAGTTCAGTGTTCAAAACCTCAGAGATGCCCCGACATTCCAAACCTGACAGCCTTTCCTTTGTAAAGAAATGAGGGCTGCCTCTTTCCACAGTACTTGAAAATTACATTTGAAATCAGTGTTCATGATTGTGCAAGGCCTTGAAAATATGTCCATTTGCTTGAGGAACAATCAGTCACCAAAGATAATTGTCCCTATTCTCCAGAAAACAATGTGGATGTGCCAAAAGAGTCAGAAGCTCTCAAAGGAACATCCAAAGTTGGTATCAGAGAAAAACTGTCCCCCTGCCTAGACTATGGATACAGAGGACTCGCACTGAATATTGTACCCAAAGCCAGATCTATAGAAAGGTGAGCTGTGCGTCAATCCAGTTTGGCTTAGCACGCTAAGCACCCCACCTACGCAATCCACCTTGATCCGATGGCTTTCTTCTTTCTTCCCATCCACCTAACCCATCCTGTATTCCAATAAACCCCTGGTCCTTATTCTATCCCTCCATTCCATAAGAATGATTTTATATAAAAATTCATTAAGTAATGTACCACTTTCAATATATTGATCCTACAAAATGTAACTCTGTGAAGTGGTTCAACACGATGTCATCACTACAGAGCAACTTGTTTCATTTACAGTATCTGTTTCACTTCTACTCATGAGCTAATATAATTCAATTTTTTTTTAACTGCACACAGGCTGCTAGACACATGTGCATGGCAAATGGAATCTGAACTTAGCTTAACAGCCTCATTTATTCCTGATGGTTTAAATTATTTCATCACAATTAATGACACCCCCTCAGCTTCCTGTGCAGTGCTGCCAGATGTTCAGAGACCACAAAGCCACTCTCTTCTTTGACGGCTGGTGACAAGTCGTCCTCTGAAGGACGTTCCCTAGGTACACGGGCCGGATGACACCTCCATTGCTTAGCACCTCTCTGCCTCCCAGAATAACCATGTTGAGGAAAAAGCAGGAAGGCATGAGAAACCAGCAAATGCATTAGCAAAGGCAAATTATGTGAAGTGATCTACACTCGGAGGAACTTGGCTCCTGCCACAGGAGTTCCTAACTTTGTTGTTTTATGAAAGAGCTCTTCCTCTCTACCTTCCCAGTCCTGGCATCCACTGAGTGCCCAACATGGCATCAGTCCTCTGGGAATGTCAAAGGACAATAAAAATATAAACTTTTCCACAGGGATCCTTTCTGGTTTTGGTAATTTTGTTTTTGAAGGGTGTTGTTTAAACTTACCATCTTCACTGTGATCATGTTGTTTTTGAGAGCAAACACTCTGAATGGTTTATCATTGTATCTTTTTTTTTTAAAGATTTTATTTATTTATTTATTTAAGAGAGAGAACAAGTCAAGGGTGGGGCAGAGGGAGAAGCAGACTCCCCGCTGAGCAGGGAGCTGGATATGGGGCTCAATCCGGGGACTCCAGGGATCACGACCTGAGCTGAAGGCAGATACCCAACCAGCTGAGTGACCCAGGTGCCCCTTATCATTACATCTTCAGCTATAATTTTCTTCTATTCAACAGACACTTCCAATTGAAACATACAATATTTGGGGAACTTGTAGCAAACAGTTTCACCCCTTTTTCTTTTTTAAACATTATGGAGGTATAACATAATGGATATACAAAAAGTTGCATACATTTCATGTATGTATCTTGATGACTTTGATATACCTATTTTTCTTAGGCTTAGTAGGATTTACTTATTTCACGGGCTGTTGGGTTTTTGCTTTCGTTCTTGTTAGGTTTTGTTTGTTGTCTTATTATTTTTTTTTAAAGAACATACAGAAAAATACACTTCACTCTTTCCGTATTTGATTCTAATGATGACCAAAGCCATTTACTTCTTTTAACAAAAACCAAAATTTTTCTTCAATATGAAACTCAGAAATAGTAATTATCTTCTATTCGTCATTTTAAGTTCACAAAAAAATATAAATTCACATAATCACAGGTAGCTAAGAGTAGCTAACGGGGTAGCAGAAACAGTAAACATACTAACACTGATACTGTAAGAATCCAATACTACAGCTCTAATTTGGAAAACATTTCCATTAACTAGAGAACATGTGGCAGACATTTTATGGATTATTTTTTAAATGTTAAAAAACAAAAAAACCCCGCTGATCTTATTCAGGGAATAAGGGGCTTTTCTCTTTGCCAAAAAGTGTAATAGGAAAACTGAAAGGCCACCTGTGTCAGCCCACCCTATAGTATGAACATAAGCTATAAGAGCATTTTGGAAAATATCTTCAAACTGAGATGAGAAAAAAAAATCAATATCAATACAGATTTCAAGCAGATGCAAAAGGCTTCTGTGCACGTTCGTGATTATGTGTGTGGCCTACACAGGCTAATTTCAGAGGCCTCCAAAACTCAGTGTACTTTCTCTTTTATAAACTATTTGGGATTAAAACTAGGAGCTCATCCATATCAACTTTGACAATGGACACAAATACAGGGTAAGCTAATCAAGCCAAACAAGTTGAATTTTCCCCTTCATAGAAGGCTCTTTTAATCTTAAATGCCTACTGAATTTTACAGACATGCTACACTTATATTTTGACAGTTGTTTATTAAAATTGCTTTCCTAGGAAGTTCTATGAAACCAACAGTCTAGTTTGTATCAGAACTGAGGCAATCAGAAGTTGAGATGATGGCATACTTGCAGCAAGCAGACAACAATAGGAAACTCTTAGCACTCCCAGAGTTGCATCAAATTTTCCATGGACCGAAACTAAAATGAAATAGTTCAATTACTAAGAGGTAGATAAGTAAAATAAACAACTAATTTCATACAGTGAAGTTGGGAGAGAGTCATATGGACCTCATTCTGTTGTCTCCAAACACTGTATCGGAGGGGAAAAAGGAGCTGAATAAACTTTAAACTCTCATGTAGGGATGTATTGCTTGTGTGTCCCTGGCAGATGTGGAAAGGAGATGAAATGGGCAAGGGAGAATCAAATATCCCATCGCTGCAGGTTTGCTGAGGGAAAAGAGCACTGCAAAGATCTCACATCTGGCAATCATTTGTCAATAGCTGGAAAGAGAACGGCAGGAAACTTTCTGGCTCTTGGAGAAGATGAAAAGACAAAAACCATGTGTCACACACACACACACACACACACACACACACACACACATTCTGCAATGGTACAATGACTACTACACTTATTCTCCACCCCTCCTCCCCCCAACTAAATTTAATGATCTTCAGATATACTCTACTCCGTGGTCAAAAACATGCAGTCACTTGACTTGTTAAAGCTGCAGTGTATGTACATTTTTCAAATAAACCCCAGGGCTGATGTTAGAAAATCAAAATCAGTCAAGCATAGACCGCCTGGTACTTTGGGCAGGAATCCTTGTGGTTTAGTCAATAAACAGAATCTGAATGAAAGACACCACAGTAACTAGACAGTAACGTTTTGAACAGTTCTTAACCTGAGGGGGGCTGGGGAAGGCGGGTGCACTAGTGACCATGGGCATAAGGCTACCAGGCCACTTAGATGGTTTGTTCTACCTGCAACATGACTGTTTAGCACACGGTCATCTGCTGTTTCTCTCCCTCTCTCTCTCTCTTACACACACACACACACACATAGTGAACTTGTATGTGAGGAATGTTGTGAATGAATTTGGAGAGGAAACAGTTTGTTGTTGTTTTTTAAATAATTATACCTGTTTAATAGGGTGGGAAGGGGAAACCTCAAAATCTTTTTGGTCCATACTGGTGATAATAATACAGAAAATTTGCTGGCTTCATTATGAGTTCATAAAAATGACCAGCTTTGCCCTAGCAGGTTTATTATGCAATAAAAAGTTTTCAAGACAACCCACACAAAATTAATTAACTTCTCCAAAATCATAGGAATTTAAATCTGGTCATGGTGATCGATAGACTTCAAAAAACAGCTTTCAGTTCACTCTTACGCTGCATTTAACTAGCAGCAGCCGCCAAGCTCATCCCTGTGATTCCATAAGTGAATGCTGCAGGTTGTTTAATAACCTGGCAAATTCACAGTAGCTTGTCAAATTATTACAGGAACAGTGTCATCACTAAACAAGCCTGATCACGGTTAATTACAATGCAGACTAGAGAGCAGCCACAATTGTTCATTAATTACAGGAAGCACCTCATTTAAATTTTATGGAAATTTACACTTGCACCCCGGTATGTCTGGGAAAAAAAAAAGTGATGCTTCACGCATTCACAGAAGAAAGGAGTCTGTGGTTTATGAAACATCACAGTAAATTGTGTCTAATCTGGTACTGAAATATTGGTTCATTATTTACTCTAATTTTCTAAGCACTTTAGTGGTGAAAAATATCAAGTCAACCCCACATCTTGAATTCCCAACCAAGAAAGGAACTGTGTTTGGTTAGCTGTAACAACTTAATAGAGGATAAGGCACAGTTAGACTCAAAAAGTAACTTTTCTCTGATTGAAAATATAATATTTAACAGCAATTAAGAGAAGTCTAAACTTGAATAACCACTTCCTAGAAAATAATTAAATAAGAGCACAATTTTTTGCTAATATACAATCAGTTAACCTCCCAAGCTAAAGAAAGCACACAGTTTCATACCCACTTCAAAAACTACTGAGGAAAATCAACAAAATTAGACAATGAATCAAAGTCTTGATTTCCAGCTACTTTTCTAAATCAAGCATATTAACACAAAAGGCCAGCAGACACCTTTGCAAAAGTCAAGACACAGACATCAGGATAACAGTCATTCAAAACCAAAGATATGTTCATGAAAGGGTGTCAGGGATCTTGGGATTACTAAGCAATAAAGTTGCTAAGCCATCTGAAATTTTAGAGATAGAAAAAAAGGGTGAAAAGAAAAGGGGTAAGAACAGAAAGGGACTCTACCAGTCATGAGAAATTATGTCAGCTAAAATTGAAAAGTAAATCAGATATGGGCGCTGCGTGTCTAAATGAAAGTCCTTCATTGGAAAGGATATAAACAAACTATTGCTCCTAAATCAAGGTGTACAAGAGGTTTTCTTAGAATTAAGAGGCCAAAACAGCAAATCCTCTGGTGGTTATAATGCCTGGCCCTGGGGGACAGCCTGAGATCCAAACAGGGAAAATAGATGCCTCTGGCAAGTCCTATGGTGAATTCCCTGGAGTGCAGAATTAGACTGAAAACTAAGAAATGGCACATTTCTTAGGGGGGAAAAAAAAAGATCAGAATACATGCCATAGCAAGAATGAAAGGACTCTAAGCTAAAAACTACTCCTGAAATTGTTACCTGGTGAAGAACATATTAAGTGTCAGGTTTTTTTTATGACTGACATAATATGGGTATGTACCAGATATCATTAAAATGTATGGAAGCCATATTTAGAAAGGAAGAGGAAAAAGAGAAGGAAATGTTCAAATGGGTCCCAGTTAATGCACCAATTCACCACACTTGACTCTTTGAACAGATTCAACCTTTCCCCTCGGTCTGCCAACATGGTGTTGCAAGAGGAGGAGTCCAATAAAATGAGACTCATTTCTTTGCCCCGGGGCTCGGTCTTCTTTGCAAGGACCGTGATGAATTGTCAACTCTACAAATGTTTACCTACAACCAGGGTTTCACTTAAACTAGTAAATATACATCTTCTCTCTTGGTATGTTAAAATAATATGCTCCGTTGGTCTCTTTCAGGTTTATTTCACACAGCCACATCTGCAAAACCCATTGCTCTTTGCTTCATAACTCAAGGTTCACAAACAGATTATCCAACAACCACCCATGACAGACCATTCCAGGTGATGTGTTTGAAGAACATCACTCGTCCTACCCAAAGAGGTCAAGGATCAGACCACTCTCCATGAAAAGTCTTCCATCATTCTGCATTTATGTGTCACACACAAGCTGTTCGCTTTCTAAAACTGGGAAATACATGATCATGTCTCATATGTGTCACACCTGCTTTTCTGTTGTACCATAGCCATACACCACCCAGACAGTACCAGCTTGTGGCACAGCAGAGCTCAGGTGGTCTTCCCTAGGCCAAGAGCAGGTGTGCAGGAGATGGTACACTCTTCAGTACCATAAAAACTGAAACCTTCTCCTACCACCACTTCCACCTTCACTCCAACTGTGAAGAAGTCAATTTTTAAAACTATTCTCCTTTCTCATGCGGGGTGTCTAAATCAGTAAAAATGCTTTAAAACCAAGCTCACCAGGCTCAACCCATAAGTCTGAAAATTTAGAAAATGATGCCAAATGCAGGTCCTAAAAAAAATAGTATGTGTTTGCTCATGCTAGGGGATGCCATCCATGTTACAACTTCAGCTAGTATCTTTGCACTAGTAGCACACACGTGCCTTAAATATTAAAGGACACATAAAGTAGAGGTATGTCTTTGACCAAGGCATCATATTTTTTATCTGTGATATACCGAACTACTTCTAATGCCCCAAGACCATGTAACATAACTGAATTCCAAGTAAATACTTTCACTTGGCTAATGAACCTGATATTGTATCACAGGACATATTTCCCCTGAAAAGGGAAGATACTTATCATTAAATCATACTTTTCTAGTATGTGCCCAATGGCTTCTGTTCTCCTGAGCTGACAGACCATCATGCAGGAAGCATGACTTGTTCACCATGTGCCTCTAGTGTCTAGCACAGTATGGAGCACATGATCATAAGGCTTTTAAAATAAAAGATAAGAGCTAGTCTTTATTGAGTGCCTGTTACGTGCCAGGCCCTATGCTAACATTTACTCCTCATAATCACCTTAGGTGGCAAGTCTCCATTTTATAGATGGGAAAGCTAAAGCTCGGTTTGGTTGAGTGACTCTGCCAAAAGTCTCACAGTAACTTGTGTCAACCTAGGCAGCCAGCCTTCAGAAACCATGTTCTTATCCACTGCAGTATATACCGTTTCTTGAATGAGTAAATGAATTATCTCCAATTACAAACAATTTAGCCTAAAAAGGACTTTTTGTGGCACACATGCTACCCTTGTTCTTCCTCTACACCTGTCTCAACAGTTGCCCATCTCCTGGTGACACGGATAGATCTGTATGGCCTTCAGGGACCACTGTTTATCACACCACCCCCAACTAATAAAGCAATAAGGCTCCAACCTGGACTTCCAGCCTCTGGTCTGGCTCCTCCAGGTTTGGGCAAAAGTCTGCACCCAGCACTCTGCCAGCACATGCCACTGGAACCTGGGGGAATATGGCCAAGTTAGATGCTGGGTGTGGAGGCTGCTGAGAACTACACACAAACACATTTGACCCAGACAGAAGCAGGGACATTCCAACTGCAGGTATGAAACAGGCCATCATGGCTTCATTGGTTTTTGACACTTAGTAGGTCAAATATATTATAAATATCATGTAACCACGTTATTAACCACCAGAAGGCAGATTCTAAGAAGACAAGATCCATAAAATTTTTATTCCCCCTTTGTATCCACAGCATGTAGCACAAAGTTGGCATTTACTAAGTATCTCTGGATGGAAGGAAGAGAGAAGGTTATAAAGTAGAGCAGAAAAGAAACATAGGACCTCTGCTTGACACTGGTGACGTTTTTCCCTCTTTTAATTTTCTTATGTGAGAATGAAGAATACTGTATTCTCTAATGCCTAAAATTTCTGTTTAAATTTATTTTTCCTAATCATGGTATAGGTTAGCATAGATAGACTTTATCAATATTTATTATTTATTCACTATCTCTAAATTTTAATAAGCTTATTTTATGTCTGTTCCCGTAATAAAAATGGTAACAAAATAGCTATAATTTAGAGTGTTTCTCTATATCTAAAATTCTATACTGAAAGCCACTAAAGATTCCCTTTCAAAACTATCTTAATTAGTCGATCTCCTCCCAAAATATTGCCTACTGTCACCTGCTTACTTCATTTTAGGTTTTTTTGAGATAAAGACAAAAGGAGTTAGATTCCATCTAAACCTGTCTTCCACTTTTTCTCTGAATCACTACTCAGTATTTCCAAACACATACTATCTTTGTTAATCATACAACTATCTCTATCATAATCTCAATCCATCAATCAGCTTCATCCCACTTGTCTTCTTTCCCTATTAAGGCCCACCTTTGTTGTTGTGTTCTGTGCTTTAACTCAGCTTAGGATCATCTGTGCCAGTCAATTTTCTTTGGTCAGAGATCAGTTTTCAGCCAAATGTGCTGCCTTAGAAGATATTTCCCTTTCTTTCGACCCACAATCAGTTCACTTCTCTAAAGTTTTCAATAAAGTCCACTTTGCAAGTTTACCAGTGATTATTACTAATATTTAAAAAAAGCACTCAATTCTTTAGACATTCTTGAGACCAACTCTCCTTTTTAAGTCTTGCATTCTTTCTTCTTGTCAATGTCTATAAGGTGACATGGCCAGATTATCATCTGTCTTTGAACTTAACCTACAAATTTCACAGTGGGGCCCAAGAGGGGAAGTAAGAGAGGTCACGTTTACTGAGCACTTGTGATGTGCCAGTCACCATGTGGGCGCATTACACATGGATTAACCTGTTTTTTTGGTTTTTTTAAACCGTCTTACGTAATATGAGCATCTCCCTTTGAAAAATGAAAAACAAAAACAAAAACAAAAAAACCCTGAGGCTTCGAGTAGGTAAATGACTAGCTCAGGGTCCCATGCTAGAAAGCTGCAATGCCCAAACGTAAGAAATGAGAAGACTGAGAACATACTTCAAAGAAGTTAATGAAAAACATGCAAAAGTTGCATTTAGTGGCTTCCATTCTAGAGGGATTTGTTGGTGTTTCATAGGAAAGAAATTACAAAAAAGACGAAGTGGAGAAAGTGTGTTATCAGGACCTACTACTTGCTCTTTGGTCTAGGACAACATAAGCAATGTGAAATTACCCTCTAACTTGAGGAATGAGAAAGAAATGGGGCACGGAGATGAGCAGAGACACCGCATTTGTGTTGTCGCACCCACAGACTGATGCTGATGCCACCCCTCAGCTGACATATGGAGGGCCACTAATGAGTTCTGCAACAGTAATTCTCCCTACGGTGCAATAGAAGAACTGGGAAAAAAATTAATCTTCGAATATTCCACATCAAAACAACCCCCCCATGGCTTCCTATAAAACCTCAATAAATGTGACTACTTAACTGATTAAAGCACATTCCATTAGCCAGAATATATATATTGCAAATCAAGTGTAAATAATACTTTATTTTATGTACACAAAACAAATTCCCACTTACCTTAATATTATTAGACTGTGTCACCAATACTGTTTCTAGTTCCTTTATTCCACACCCCACCCCACAGAATGCATTTTATAAACACTCTCTAGGGGAAAGGAGAAAGTTAAACAACAACAATTACACTCAATTACAACCTCGGACACTTAGAAACACAGTTTCTGAGAGAAAGCAAAAAGGTCTGTGAATAAGTTAGAAGGAAACAGTGCCAGGCTACTAGAATGTTTCAGCTACCCAAATCGCAAAAAGAACTACGCTAGGGACATGAGTTAGCACTCTCCAACTTAGAAATCTAGGGTTTCTGAACAGAAAAAAAAATCCATTAGGATCCAGGTAAATGGACTCCTGTATCTTAAAGAGGAGGAAACTGAGACTTAAAACAAAACTGCACATTTGTACTACTGGGTTCATGAACTAGCAATGTCCTCTCCCACCCCACCCACCACATTTCGTGGCAGTATAAGATCAAGAAAAAAAATTTAAGGGGAAAGCACGCTCTGTTTCCTAATTCATCAAAATGTACCAAGGAAAAAACAAAGGATATAAAAGTTGATAACCTAATTAGTTCTAATTCTGCACACCTAGACAATTAGGCCGTTTGATTTAGAAGGCTCAGTAGTGAGACAGCAAGCTAGAAACGATCAAAAACATGACAGATACAAATGATATAAATTGCCCAGCCCCTTATTATCACTCCAGTTTAAATTAAGATAATAAAATAGGGTATGTATCTCACCACCGTTTTCTCTGGAATATAAAATTTAAATTGATTTGGGGAACTCCAATTTCATCTGCTTTCCTTCCTGCTGGTGTTGGGTGCCTTTTTCAATGCCATACTTTAAAGCAAAGTTCTATACAATGGTTTTCACAAAATGTTTCACTGTGGTTTTTTTTTTTTTTTAATCTCTGAAAAGTAGTAAGACTAGGGAACTTTATTTTTTGTTCTTTTTTGCATCTTAGTATATTCTGCTTTCAAAGTAATAAAAATATTTAAGTTAAAAACAATAAAAAAATACTAAACCAATTCGCTAATATTTCTGAACAGTAAGCCACAGGTTTAATTACGGGATAGTAATTGTCTAGTACTCATCTAAATTTCATTCTGCTATTGCTGTAACAGGAAGTAGGAAGCCTTGAAAGGGGCCCTCTAGAATCCCCAAGGTAAGCAGAAGCTGAGTGCATATCTACTCTCCAGGACATACCTCAAAGGAATCATGGTGTGTGAGAGAGCTATTTACAACTTACTTTGTGTATAATCAGCAGAAACAAAAGATATGACAACAAGCATAAAGGCCTCCCTCTCTTTCCCTCTTTCTCCCCTCTCAGGGGAATTCAGCAAGGGAGGGCCAGTAGGCATTCACTTCAGTGTCAAAAGGGCTTCCAGAAAACACATTTTTTGTGGGGCAGGGAGGAAATATGGCAGGCTTCCTACACACACACACACACACACACACACAAAGTTCTTTGTTTACTGAGATCACACATTAAAAACTGTTAGGGGCCAGACTTCTGAAAAGACGACTGAAAAGGCCCCACAACGGGAGCTACTACTCAGAATAACTGAAACTGAATGCTGTAGAAGGGGTGTGTCAGGAAGGGGACAATGGAAGAAACAAGGAGGCACAGAAATGATAACTTGAGAAGAGAACCATGTTACCAAGAAAAGGGATTACAGAGTCTGGGATGCTTCTTGCAGAGTCAGGGCCCATTTGAAATTTTATTTTATTTTTAAACATTAAACATTCAGGTAGCTGTTTGCCTGATAGACACTATAAAAGTCAGAGCCTAAATAAACAAACTAACTTCCATGTCAGCCCAAGACTCTTCCGTTAGTCTGGCCACAAGCCTAGATAAGTTCTGATGTGCATGTGTTTTGGTGACTTCAGTCTAGAAGTCGCAGGGATGAGGGAAACTATCTGAACCCATGAAAAACTTGGAAAAGAGTAAAGAGACAAAATTTAAGAAGCAGAAAGTGGGGGAGACAGAATCCAAAAAGAGTCCCGTCAGAGGACAGAGGGACGTGGCTGGGTACAAGCTCGGTCACACTCCAAGCCAGAGAATAGCACTGATTATAACCTCAGCCTCATTTCGGTGGTTAGACAATGCCAAGCAGCAAGAGGAAAAATTACTCAGATAACACAAGGAATTCAGGAAGACCATCAAGTGAAATAGATTTGGCAATAAGCTAGTCAGGAGCTCCTGTGAGAAAGAGCAGAGAAAGAAATAAATTAATTACCCAACACTGTAAAGATGAAGATGTACCCTGAACACAGCTACACAATACATGAATACAAAACTGAAAAACAGGAAGATGAACTAAGTTGCTGGATGTGCAGATAACTTACATCTTAATTGTTCAGGCTACAGTTTAACTAAAGACAATATTCCGGGCCTCATCTTTCTCACCCGTGGAACCCCAGGCTAAGACTCAGAAGGGACAAGTATACAGAAGCTGCAGCTCAAGAATCAAAATACTGCTTAACCGTCAAATAGGAACTGGCAAGTCTAAACAGTATTGATTCAGTCTCCGATACAGAACGGCCAGAAATACGCTTATTCTTATAGAGGCCTCAGATGAGGCAGGGCTGCAACAACAGGAACATGGTAATAATGAGAGATATGTTATAGGAGAACTGAGTAGGACAGAGGACAGTCCCCTCTAGAGTCATCCCAGAATAATATACTGCAGGACCAAGATGAGAAAGGAGAGAGCAGAAAAGGGTAAAAGTGATTCTGCTACTCAACAGGTTGACAGACACAGAGGATTACTGCGGAGTGGGCACGCGTCCTCCCAGGAGCCACGTACTGTTTAATTGGGGTTCACTCTCTTTCTGCCTTGGGAGCTGGCCATGGGGGGGGAGGGACAGGGCCCCTAAGCTCTGAGATAGGAGCAACCTCTGCAGGTACGATTACAGGAGATTTTCACAGCCACCAACAACAATAACCTTGTTTTTATGCTGTGAAATGGGGAATAGAAGGTAAAAATCTCTTTCCTGGTGACACCCTACGGAGCCTGATGGACCATGAATAACGCTGAAATTACACAGAATCTTTCTTCCAGAGTTCTCAAAGGGCTTTACACATACTATTTATTAATTCCCATATCAGACAAGTAAGAGGAGAGGAAAACATTTCTATCATACTCTTTTAAACCAGAAAATGGAGGACCATCACTAGTCTTCCCCCACATTTGATAAACTGAATAAAACTGAAATTACGACAAAGTTCCCTCGACTAGCACGCTACTCTTTTACTAGAAAAACCTTCTACCATATGAGTTTGCTTATTTGTCCAATTCTTGTTTTACGTGGGTTTTAGCACTGAAGAAAATGTGAATGAAGTTATTTGTAACTTGCCATGGATGAGCCTTATACTTGAGAAAGAAAAGTACAGAATCTGGTTATTTTCAACCGGTTTACAATCATTCTTGTAATTGATTATTTTGGAAACTGAACACCTCAGATTGTTGCTGATGGGCGTATACACTGCCAAGTCTGACAAGGGACATTTAATGAAATTTCTTTTTTCCCCCCAAGATTTATTTTATTTATTTATTTATTTATTTATTTATTTATTTATTTATTTAAGAGCACGAGTTGGCAGAGAGGCAGAGGGATAAGCAGACTCCCCACTGAGCAGGGAGCAGGGCTCCATCCCAGGACCCTGAGTTCATGACCTGAGCCGAAGTCAGACGCCTAACCAACTGAGCCACCCAAGTGTCCCTAAAATTTCAAATATGCTTACATACACCCAGGTTAAATTTCTTTCTGTCATCAAAGCTCAACTCCAACTATCCCAAAGACAGGTAATATGAAAAATTCCACTGGCTTGGCGTTAGATCTCTGTTTTAACCCCAAAGGCAGTACCTTGTAAAGATGATCAGTAAAGTACCAATTTAGAGTCTTGTTTCCTGCATCCATAAAATGGGAATAATTATATTTTTACTGTGTAAGTTTGGCTAGGTTGAAGGAGATGACACAGATAAAGCACCTAACTAAGCATACAGTAAGAACACAGTGTAGGTAAATGATACTTCCCCAGGTATCACCCCACCCCCCTCCCAGCACACACTCCCATGAGAGCTGAGAAGTTTGAGACAGAAAAGGAAGGGATTTGGGGGAGGTAAAGTAAGCCTCAAGAAACAAAGGAATAATACGAGCAATTAGGGAAACTAAAAAATAACATCTGTTCAATTAGTCTCAATTAGGGGCCAGGTCAATCAACTTTCAGAAGGCTTCCTAGATGCTGTGTTGACAGAGACTTTTATAAAGACCTGTAAAAGTTCTGAGAGGCTGACCGTTACCATCTTCATGGGGGGAAGGAATGAGAAATGGCACAATGCACATTCTGCCACTCCTGCCCCAACCAAGCCCTTCACAATTAAAACATAAGGCAATTTTTTGAGTTTTCTTTCATGCTAGTGGCTTGACCTGTGATTTAAAAATAAGGAGCTTTCCAGGGAACACAGGTGAATAAAATCTGAAGAACCTCTACCCTTTTGGGGCTAAAAAACAAAACAAAACTGAACAGCAACCTGATAGACAAACCAACAGTCTAGGTCAGTGGCGCAAAGCGTACTCCTCAGCCAAGGCTCATTATTAGCATCACCTGGGAACATGTCTGAAATGCCCTTGGGACTGAAGACCCAAGACCCACTGTGACAAAACCAGGGGTGGAGCCCAGCCCTTTGCTTATGCAAGCCTGCCAGGTATGCTGAGCAGCATTAAGGCTGGAGAATCACTAGCATAAATAAACGAGAAAATCAAAAAAGAACTGAGAAGGCAAAAGCTCTCTAGATCTAGTTAACTTAGATTTAGAAAATATATGCCTCCTGAAAAAAAAGGGGGGGGGTGAAGGAAGAAGAACGCAGCACACACAGCATAAATTCCAGGATGTCCCAAAATCTTACTCTGAAGAAGAGATGGAAAGTCAGAAAAGGAGACTCTTAAGAGGGGAAGCCAAAATAAGCAAGCCACTTGAGCAGTGGTCTGTCCAACTCCACAGATGCTGCAAACATCAGAAGAAAATGATTTGGGGATAGACATTAACTTCGGCGTTTAAACTAAAAGCACTTTAAAATGATCCAGGTACCCTCGAACTCAGACACCGGCTTTGTTCCCCTCAGCTTCCCTCCCTGGTTCCCCACCACGATCAAGAATCAGGATAAATGTAACTATCTCTAAAGAGAGGAAAGAGGCTATTTCGAATAATGATCATCAAGCTACTGAATTTTTTTTTTTGAGGGGGTGGCTTTTTTTTTTTTTTTTTTTTTAGAAAGGACTTCACTTTTGAAGAAAATAAGTGCATTTTACTTGATCTTACTTCATCAGAGACACAAAATGGGAAAAATCCAAAGGGTTTCTTTTCTTCCTAACTTCAACAATACGTAAGAGAAAAATGTATGTGAGAAAGCAGAAAAGGGAGTTTGGGGATGACATAAGATAGAAGGATGTGTTATGTGCCAGAGAGTGAGAAAACAAATATTACTCCCCAAAAACTCAATGTCTCAAGTTACCCAGTAAATCACCTACCTTAAACCTATTATGGTTAAACATAACAACAAGAACAACAAAAGTTTTAGTAGCCATACATGGTTTGTTTAAGAGACAAAATACAAAGAGCACTTAAACTAGATTTAATGCACAGTGGTTGTCTAAAGATACAGGTTCCTCTGGACTAGCCCCTTACCCCATTTGACAGGACTTAGACTCACTATGAAGAGTGAGGCTGAAGGAGGCCACAAATTGTAGCAACAGACCAGAGGAATTCCAACTGCTGTAAACAGGAGAGCCAGGGGAGCCTTTACTGTGCTGCCAGAGTGCATAATGTAGCCTGCCGAAGATCAATGAATCAACGTGGTTTTCTTTGCATGCAAAGTTTGAACACAGGTAACGAGAAGAAAGGAAATGGGAAGGCAGATTGAAGCTTGCTGTTCCATTCAGTAAAAACTTTCCCAACTCAAAAGCAACTCATACTGTGTATTACACAATACCCCTCCAAGCCTGCTAAGGATCCCAGGCTAAAAAGAGAAAATGTACAACAACAACATACAAAGTTGATTTCTACGGAATGCCCACCCTCCCACTAACCACAGCCCTACCCCATCCCAAGTACACTGATCCTAACTGGGGTGAGGTCTAGGGGAGATGAAACACTGCAGTATTCTGTACCAGACAGGTGAAAAGTGAATATAAATGCCTCCTACCAGGGGCATCTCTTTGTTACTGTGGGTCTCAGGAAGTGGTGAGAAGAGAAAGTAAAAGGGAGTTTCTTATATCTTCCTTGGGGAATCTTACAAAGTATTTTTTCAAACATATTTTACTCCTAAAATCTAGTGGCTTTAGAGGCTAAAAAAAGCAGCTTAGTAGACAACAGAATGATTTATAAATGATAAAACACATGATCTTTTTTGTTTTTGGTGTTAGTAGCCTCACATGAAGATAGAGCTACTTATGTTATCTAAACTTAGCTAATGATAAGTAATGCTATAAAACACCATTTTCTCTCTACAGGTCTCCTTTTGGTGATGTGATGTTCTTCCTAGGCTCTTCCCAGGTTTCACGGACCACCCATATGAGAACAGTGCTTCCAAATCTCTCCCTATTCCTTACCTCTCATGTGAATTTTAGTCCTGCAACTTTCAAGCTCCCATTAGAGCTAAACAAGTAAAGCAAACAGGTTCATTGCAATCCTATCCCTACTATAGCACTCCCCTGACTTTGCTGTCTTTTGCAATGTTATCACCATAATCCCAATTACAAAGTCTCAGAACCACAGATCCTGATTAAAAGCCTTCTCCTTATTTCCCAAACCCAGTAAATGGGTTTACTGAAAGCCTATCCATTCTTCCCTTCAAAACTCTTCAGCTGCCTTCTCCTCACCAAAGATTTCTCCTTCCAGATCATTTCTAACAAGTGCATGCTCAGACCTTTGCCATAACCCTTAAGTGATAATACCACCTTTATCATTTCACACTCACCAACCAGTGCCATATATCACCACTCCAACTGTCAAACATATTCTCCTAGATGATGTTTAGAGCTCCCCACAAATTACCAATTAAAGTTCCTTCCGGGCCCTCTGCAACCTAGTTCTCTACCCTGCTTTCCAGCTTTATCGTTTCCTCCTCCTTCATGACAAATACTTAATAGACAGTCTAATTAGACTATTGGATGTCTGTTGCATACTGATTTGGGCTTTCCTAGTTTGACATAGTTTGCATGCTGCTCTTTTTAGAATACCTTCTCCTGCATTATACTTTTGAAAATATTTCTACTTCCCAATACCACTTCTACAAAGTTTTCTGATACCCCCAGGCAGAAGTGATCTCCTCCTCAGTGTTCTACCATCTTTAGGGATCTCAGCACTACACACCTTTGGACTGTAAATACATGTTTTTCTTTCCTTAAGGGCAGAAACTTACTTCTCTTTGTATTCCCCTATAGCTCCCACCACACTGCTTTATACACACAGCAGATAGTCAACAAATACATGCAAAATAAATAATAAATAAATCTCTTAAAATTCATAGTGGCACCAGTAAGCCAATGCTACAAATAGAGCGATTTTAACTGTACCTTTATTCCACCAGATCCTCAACAAACACCCTTAAGGCAGTTAAGGGCCAATAATTCCTATTTTATAGAAATTCGAGATGCAAGGAGGTTACTATTTATGCACAGAGCATTCTTCTGAGTATAATTTAGCCTGTAAAGGTTCAGTAACTAATTCAATGTCACCCTGTTGATTTGTGGTACGTTTCTATGGAAATGATACTTCTCTTGCTGGACTTTCCTTCCAGCTTACTTCAGGATACCTCTAAAACCTGACTTTATCAAAGCAATCTTCAGCGATGAGAAAATATACAACACTTTCTCTACAACAGAAGTGTGAGAGATCTTTTCTCTGCCCCGCACGTTGTCAACATATGCTGAAATCTGAAGTACAGAATGATAAAATAAATTCTACCTCTTAGTTTAAAATTTACTAGGCTTTGAAGTAGAAGCAAGTATGAAAACCTCCTGTAATAAGCTCTTTAAAGCATGTATTGATTGCCATATACCTAGAAAGAAAGTAATCAGCCCATTACACTGCCCTGAGATAGGAACACATTTCTAAGATACTCTGAAAGTGGCTTACAGCCAGCTGGAGATAAATTTCCATCCCCAATCAGTGTCTCCTTTGTTTTAAGCCAGGAGTAGGCAACTCAGCCTGTGGGCCAACTGCTACCTTGTGATCTGCTTTTGTAAATAAAGCTTTATTGAAATACAGCTACGCCTATTCCTTTATATCGTCTGTGACTGTGGGTACAAAGACAGGATTGAACACTTGCTACAAAAACCACATGGCTGCCTAAAATATTTACTATACAGACCTTTATAGAAAAGGTTTACCAACCCATTTTAGACTGTACAAAATTATACCTCTTTCCCCAGAAACATCACTTTTAAGAATTCATCTTTAGGGGGTGCCTGGGTGGCACAGTGGTTGAGCGTCTGCCTTCGGCTCAGGGCGTGATCCCGGCGTTATGGGATCGAGCCCCACATCGCTCTTCCGCTCTGAGCCTGCTTCTTCCTCTCCCACTCCCCCTGCTTGTGTTCCCTCTCTTGCTGGCTGTCTCTCTCTCTGTTGAATAAATAAATAAAATCTTAAAAAAAATACTTAAAAAAAAAGATTTAAAAAAAAGAATTCATATTTAGGAAATAATACAGTGCAAACAACAGCGTTCATACTGAAGCAGCATTCCTCTTAAAAGAAAAGAGCTGGCAACAACCTCAAGGTCCACAAACCAAGAACCCATTACATAAATTATGATACAATGATTTACTAGGAATCTGTTAAAAATTATGACGGATGTCTAGATTTATAGACATAAAAAGGTATCTATGACAGGGTTGAGTAAAATATAAAACACAAGTCATGTATCCATAATCCTTTTATGCAACTAATATCTATCCCTACATATGCATGTACACCCAAATGAAGAAATGACTAAAAAAATGTTAATGAAATGTGTCCTTGGTGGCAGCTTTTCAGATAGCTTTTACTCTCTGTAGTTTACTTAATCAGATCCATAGAAATGAATATATATCCCTTACACAAAAGATGTAGAAAAAAAAGTTTGAAGTATTAAAAATTAAAATCAAGGTGAAGGTTTAGATTCCGCATTTTACAAAGTACTAGGTTTTTAAGAAAACAAAGGGGTTTTTGTTTGTTTGTTTGTTTGTTTTGGTTTGGGCAGGCTTCTGGTTTTGTTGTTGCCATTTTAATTTTTCCTTTTTCTTTGTTTTAAAGACAAAAAGACTCTTAGGCTTACTAATAACCTGCATATCTAGGCACTGGCATTCCCACTATATATGGCAACCTCAGTTTTGGGTGGAAAAAGTCCCCTGCAAAAGGATGCACAGGTTAGGAAGAAGAAGAGAGGTTAACAGAATAGTCCCCTGAATGGAAATGTATTAATTCAATCAGTGTCTTGCTTCTGGGTTACCATAAAAAGGTTCATAAAGTACCCAAAAGCCACATAAGATTTCAGAATTATGCTGCTCAGTGACTGATTCTCAGTGAAGAGTAAGAAAGGAGAAGATTTTTCTCCATCTTCATTTTCCTCAACAAAAGTAAGCTTCTGCAAGATTGGCACATGTATTTTTTAAACTGGTAATGCGAAAGACCAAGGATATACATGATATAAGTATTAAGAACCAGGGAGCACTGCTGATAGATGCTGAGTCAACACCGCATAAGGCTTGAAAACTAACCACAAGAACAACAGAGGGCAAAATTGCTAGTAACAACCAACACAGCTCACCCTCTCTGGGCCAGACTTCCCACTTTATAAGTGAAGTAACTGAGGTTCAGAGAGGTTACCGAACTTTTCCAAAGTCACATAAAGAAGAGAGAAATTGAAAAGCAGCTACAACTGCCTCAAAAGTCTGGACTCTTCTCACCATGCCAGCTAATGAAACAGAAATTACATTTCTAATGAAGTACTATATAAAATCCCAGTATAAATTTAGCAAGTTAGAAAACTTGAAATTCCTGGTTTATAAAGATATTATAAAATGACCACGTCAATTAATTTGCTTTACAAGTAATTTATTTTAAATTGTGTTTTCTATATTATTTTCTCAGTTAAATATATCCATATTCATTTACACATATATGATATGTACATATCTTTGCTATACCATTATATAAAGCATAAAAACCTTTTAATATTTTCATGCTTAAGTAGAGTCTGGATATATTTGTAGACACGGACTCCAGTTAGGCAGAAAACTGTGACTTGGCTTTTGTTTTAAGACTTTTCCCACAGTAAAATTATTTCACAGCTATGGATTAAACAAAATCTATGCCCTGAATATTAGTATGTGAAAAGCTGTACAATGACATAATTTTTTTTTACATTGGCATTTATTTAACCTAGACTATTTTTCTCTTACATATATTCTCTTTTAAAATTATGCAGAGATTAGCTTTTCCTGTGAATTCCCCATAATTGCACCTCCACACTCAGGATAAATAAAACCTTGAACTCCCAGATGGGGAAACTGAGGTTTTGCTGTGCCTCCTGTTTGGGAGTGTGGGAGTTAATATTAGGGTTTGGTTTTCTGATCAGGCAGTCCATGGATCCCTGGCAGAGGCCTCAAAGATAGGACTCTGTAGCTGTAACCCTTTCCATCTAGAGCACCTCTGATTTTTTCAGTTCTATATATTGACTTCCTTATAAAATTTAATTTGAAAGAAAAATCCTAGAAGATTCTACAACTACTGTTTTTCTTTTTTTCTTTTTTAGTCACTGGCTTGAGTTACAGATGGGTAACGAATGAGGCAGAGGAAAAAAGCAAAGACTCTGGAGTTAACTTTGTTGGATACAGATTTTAGACCTTTATTTCCTCAACTGTAAAATAAAAATAATTGTACCTGCCCTGTATCTTTTTAATAACTGAATAACATGGGTACCAAGTCTAGTACACTGTGTGAGCTAAGAGATAGCTGTGAAGTTATTAGTTTTTTGTTTTTGTTATTTTTTTTTTCCAGGAGGAAGCCATGTCATTTTTATTTCTTGAAGAGTTTGGGTGAGGGATAAGGGACAGGACCATAGTATTGAAATGGAAAGGAATGAAGGGACTTTTCAGTGCAAAACAGCCTGTTGGTCAGGGAGGTGTGAGATTAGGCTGGTTGGTATTTTCAGTGCTGAAACAGGGAAGGACACCGTGAGGTCAAACTGGGGGCAGCCCGGAACATCTCAGGAGTCAGTACCATGCCAGGTTCCGGAGCCCTTAAGAATCAGTGCCATTACTACGTGTGTATGAGAGGCAGGCCAGCCTCTCTGCGTTTCCACTATGTACCGATAGTCCATTGCTAGGGATGCTGTATGTGTGTACGTCTAAGGTCGGTGCCATGTTTCCATGTGCCAGGCTCAGTCCCATGTCAAGAGTGTGCCTAATTTCCTGTGTGGGAGTCTGGTTTGTTTCTTTTGTGTCAGGTAAGCCGTGTGTGTGTGTGTGTGTGTGTGTGTGTGTCTGCGCACGCGCATCGGGATCAGTCCATGCTTTGGGGTGTCAGTCTCCTATGTCAGTGGCTGTGTGTCTCTTGTGTGTCTGGATGGGTCCCTGCTTGTAGGAATGGGTGTGTCCCACCTCAGCCTCCACTCCCCCTCTACCCCTCAGCCGGGCCCCAGCGTGCTGATGGTGGTGTAGCTCAGTCTGGACAGTGAAGCAGTGGAAGGGGTGGGAGGGTCCTCATCTGGAAGAGGCCTGGGGCAGCAGCAGGCACATGTCTCAAGGCAGGCCTGGCGAAAGCAACGGAGCGTGAAGCAGTAGACCAGGGGGTTGACACAGGCTGAGGCGTAGCTCAGCAAGTGGAAGTTATTAGTTTTTAATCCTCACTCTTTTACTCTTAGTAACAGGTGAAAATAAACGCTAAGCCAAATATTTATTTTAGATCTGAAGATGCGTATGTTCAAAGTAGGATTGGCTAAAAGAAACTAGATGTTAAGCAAAATAACAATGTTAATCAAAGGTCATCTATAACAATATTAAAGTACTACACAGGAGAACACAATTACTTTTGATAAAACATAATCCAGGATTAAAAAGCACTAAAAGAAGCACATTTTGCTCAACAAATAGTTCCCAAGCCCTTAACTACACTTAAAGCATTGCGCATGACTGGAAATGAAGATGAAATATTGCACAGATCCCCACTTATGTGCTTGCTACTATTCTGTTTAATTCTGAGAGGTGTAAACCCTACTCACTTCCCTGTGACCTTAATTCTGTGAATACAAGTGAATATTCACAAAGCCAGGGATACAGGCTGGGGTCTTACCTATAAAATCAAACTTCAAGTTTTACTATCAAATGCTAATGAAAATTAGTATAAGGCAGGAAGCTCCCACTCAGGCACATTAGAACTGATGATACGAAGGTATACAGAACCCAGGAGAATTTGCCAACTTTGCCTCCAGTCTACAGTTAGCTGTAACTGATATCACAGAAATAACAGCAACATTCTGACATCGATGAAGGCCAACCTGGTGAGAATTGTGCAGAGTGGTGAAAACGCAAGACTAATGGATAAGAGGACTCTCACCCCCCCAAAAAAAAAAGAAAGAAAGAAAGAAAATTGTCTCCCAATGCCTCCTCTCTCCTTTCCTTTAACTGAAGAAACTAGAACTTTTTATTTAAATTTATATCATAGTTCCCAAAAATTCAAGCCTCCCAGGGCAAGCTGAAAGAAAGGGATCTATGGTTGACTCAATACCTACTTGGTACCAAAGCTTCAACATGTGTTATCTCATTTCATCTTCCTGACAAATTCTCAAGCTAATTGTTCTTTCCCCATTTTGAAACTGAAAAAAATAAAAGCTAGAGTTAAAGTGACTTATCCAAGGTCCCAAGACTAATAAATTGCAACGTTAGAATCTGAACTCAGGTCCCATCTTTTAAGCCCCCCGACCAGAGTTCTGTAATATCAAACACTAAGGTCGGGTCCAATGGGAACAGAAAAATGCTGAGACAACAAGTATTGTTATTAACAAAGTTTGATTCTTAGGGGGGAAAAAAAATCCTAGATCAACTTTAATTTTCTTATTAGGGAGATGTGATATTAGACTAATTCTACTCTTTCCCTCTTGGATTATGAAGGGAAAATTTAAATAAATTAAATTGGAAAAGGTTGAAATAACCACAACATCCTTTTTATAATCAAAAACTGCTTCCATGATCAGGATAACAAATATATTTTTAGAAACTCTAAATGTACATGATAATTTTTTTTTCTCAATTTGGCACTGTTAAGGAGTTTTTGTACTATTTAAGACAAAGAATTAATTTTGAAACTGGTTGTAAGGGAAAAAAAAAATTCCAGCACAAAGTAAGTTTAATATTCTTCTCAAAACTGCACTTTAGAATCTGGAACTAAAAACAAAAATCACCAGAAAAAAACTCCCAATATCACTTTACCACCCAACAAAGTAAAAAATGATAATAATAATTCTTAATGTGGGTATTTTTTAGGACATAGTAAAATATCTAATCAATTATCTAAACTTTGAAGTGCTACATCCATACATAAATCATGATTTCTGCTATAGAGCTGACTGCTTATTGGTTTAAGACCTCCCATAAACAACGCGAATGTATCTGTTTATAAAGAACAACCCATTATACAGATAGCACTAATCTGATTAAATGCAGGAGGTCTATCTTGACAAAATCGTCACTTTACAGAAATATATAAACCATGTACCCGAAACTCTCTAATTGGACACAGAGACCCATCCACAGTTTATTTTTGTACAATATTCTTGAGTTAAATTTCTATTACATAACATTTAAAAAAATAACTTATCGAGAAAAAGTTACCTTAGTTTAACAACTCTGCAAGTTTTTCCCTGTCATCTATTTGGCAATTATCAAAGTCTATGTGCACATACAGGCACACACATACACAACTCCATATATGTATATATGTATTATTAAGTAGGAGAAAATGATACATCACAAGAACATGAAAACAGAAAAATATTAAGGTTTGAAAGTGAAAAGAAACAGAAAGGTAATTCAAAATTAAGATTCAAACTATTATGGAATTTTACCTAGGTAAGCCCAAGAAAATCCATATTTCTCCTATTCATTGGGAAAAAATCAGGCACATGAATATTTTATAAAGTCACAAGGCAAAATCAGAAGGCTGTTCCATATACCCGTACTTTAATCTGTTATAAATTAACTGGAGTCAGATAAATCATGAAGCAATCCTGAGTGTTATATGTAACATGCACAATTACAACCAAAGTCAAATCATACATACCCTCAGCTAACTGTAAGCCTAAAACAACTGCAACAGCTAATGAGAAGGCTAGAGTTTCCCCTGGAGAGAGACTGGGGTGGGGGCAAATCTACAAAATGGATATATCAGAGACAACTGCAAAGCCTGAAAATGTCCTAAAACCCTGAAGATGTTCACGTGGTTTCACAACAAAGTCCCTTTACAAGCTCCACAGCCCAGATGACTTGCATCTTTTTAAACTGCCCTATTTCCAGAATTCCTGATTTTAAATCACACTGGAAAACTTTGGCTGCGATTGAATTAGAATGGTTCAGTTTACCCCTTCTAAATGCCAAGGGGGAAAAAAACAAGCACCATACTTAAGTTTGTTTTGTTTTAAACTGGACCTTCTGCATTCCAAAATTGTATCCCTCTGACTAATATAAACCGTTATTACAGAGAAATGGTTAAAAAAAAAAAAAAAAAAAAAAGGAAACCAAACCATCCAGTGAAAGGAATGAGGGAGTAGTAATGGTAACATACAGTACCATGAGCTGCAGTGGTTCCCAGTCAGTGGTGCAAGGTTAACAGATCACTCCTGGCCTTCAGGCAGACAGCAAAACACAGCCTGGGGAAGGGGGGGGGCGGACAGGGACCAAGGCCGGGGGAGGGGGCTCTCGCTCGGGTAGTTTACACAAGAAGTCAGCTCAGCTCCTTTCTGGCGCATTCCTCCTCTCTATCTCCCAACCTCTTTGCGTGTGTCTTGTCATATTTTCTTCAGCTGTTAATTGTCCAGACTGCAAGACTTTAAACAGCCACAGTTTAGGAAAAAGCGAAACCCTTCTAAGTGACCATCACAGCAAATCAGCTTCACGCTGGTGGGTAAAATTTTCCAAGGGAAGTGTTCTTCTGATAGTTCCTGAGTCTCTAAGTCACCCCCACCCCCACCCCGACCCGCCGCCACACACACTCCCCTAGAGGGCTAAATGCACTGTGGCAATAAAACATTCATGCGACTTGGAATTTTAACACAATGCCATTTCCCTAGTTTAACCTGAAAGGAATGCACTAGTCACAACAGACTACATCATCCTGCCATTAAACCCTGCCAAGGAACCGCTTTTTTGGCCGTGCTGGGCCAGCTTTGACGGGAAAGGAGTACACAGACCCACACACTGAGCACAGAGGGGCCACCTCTGCTTCCTCAGCCTCGTCCAGCAACACCCTGCTCTTGAACATGACCCTTGACCCTTTGCATTGTGACCGGCTTGTGATGCATGTGTCACTCTGGAACTTACTGCAGAGCTACACACTGCGGGGGCCATTTGCTGCTCCCTCTCAACAGGACTTGGGAGGACGCCAGAAGTTCTTATTATGACTGCTACTATTGCAACTCGTAGGTTTAAGTGTGGGGATGCTTTTTCCCTGTGTCCCAGAGTGGTCTGCTTTTCTCTTTCCTTTGCTTGTTCAGGACTTTTTAAAAAACAAACTTTGCATTTGCATTCATAATGAGGTTATGATTACTGACAAAACGGTTTGCTTTGGGGACTGCTTATCAAAGCTGCCAGTTCTTTCTCATTTAAGTGACATTTAATTTAGATTTACAAAATACAAAAACAGAAATAATTCTGATTTCTCCTGTGAATCTTAGAGAAAAACTCAAAGGTGCTAAATTCTAACACATCCACACTTAACCATTTCATGTGACTAAAGTACTATCACAAAACAAGCAACAAATTAGATTTTAAAAAAACCCCTAGATTAATGGATTTATTGGTTTACTACTTGTGCAGAGATTTCTGCCTTGCAAGGAACATAACTGACAAACCAAGAAACAAATATATATGTACAACAAATGAAAAATTTAAATCACATTAAAAGTTTACAAATATTTTAATTAATTTCTAACCCTGCTGTGAGGACAATTTGGCCCTTTATAATTAATATCACAACAGTATTTTTATTAATTTTGTAAGTTACCAGAAGCCATAATTTTGCCCCCCAACCTCCTTTTCCTTCATCCTCAACTTCTCTTCCACTACTAAAGTATACCTTCCAGATTTTTTTTAACTTTTCTGATTATTCATTTTTCCCCTTTTCTGATCATTAACTATTTTCATATGGGGCACTTTCACTTTCAACATTGCCCTGTTATTGTGTCTTTATTACTCCTCTCTGCTATAGGCACAGGTAGGTCTGAAAAGCACCAAGTCTCTCCCCTCCCTGCCCTTGACCCTGAACTACAGCCAGGTGAGCAGTGAATTATCCCTACAAAAGGCAAAAGGTGTTCCAGCTTTAATCTCCTACAGTGAAACCATGTGCCCTTCTCAGTAACAAATGAAGAACATCTTATTTCATCTAAGAGAATACTCTAAAATACAAAATGATGATCTCCAAGCAAGTTAACATGTACATATAAAATAAAACCAAACTGTCTTCTTTAGAGTAATTTTTGTCTCCTTAGTAGTTGGAATTAGTCTTAAGCCCTAGTTAAAAGATTTTTTTCGTTTTCTTTTCTTTAAACAGACATTATCATGCCTTGAAAAGTCATTCTAATCCCTTCACCTTAGCCAAGCCATGTTAATTCTAGATAGGAGGACAGCAATTAACTTAAAAAAAAAAGGGAATTATATTTGACTTGGGGGACAGAGGGTGGGAGATCAACCCAACAGAGAAGCAAAGATTATCAGAACCTTTGCTAAATATTTCCATTTCAAAATGTAAATGCTGAAATCAAACTCATTTTAATCTATATTAAAATACAGCAATAAAAACATGATTTTTTCAAGTTACCTGATTTATTGTCAACGTACATTCAAATTCCAAATTATGATGTTTTATTGGGAAACCCAGTAAAATTGAAGACAGCACCAAGTCAAGACATGAGATTAAAATTACAAAGGATAATTTCTATTTAAATCCAGACAGGTACTTTTTTTTTTTTTGCTTGTATCAAATTAATCAACACAGTGATCCCAAAGTATCTAGGATGAACATACAGAGAAAGAAAAGAGTGAAGGTCCCTGAACATGCAAGAGGCATGTTAAATCCTATCAGTTGTGATGCATTTCCTCTGAAGACTTCTGGAATTTTGAGATACATCATTCAAAAAAAGCAATAATCCATCTTATTCTATTTCTCAACAAATTGTCAACCAATTTTATAATGTATTCAGTGGTATGGTAGAGTAATGCATCGTAATGAGGAAACCATAGCATGGTACAAATACCACAATGAAAAATATTTTATATGAAATATCAACAATATAGAACTTGCTAGAAAAGAAACTCGTAACAGTAAGTTCACTGAAATTCACGAAGTTGCAAAAATCCAAGTTTTACAGAAATAGTAACTTATTTTGGCAGGTACGTTTGAGATGATCAAATCTGTGATAACCATTTTCCCTTAACAACAACAACAAAAAGAAAAGCCTTACCATGAGAAATGGCATTTAGAAATACAAGTTTAAAAGTTTTGTAAGCTCACTCTTAATTTCTAGAAAGCAAAATAGGTGAGATTATTCTCACTGACTTCTATTACAAGGAGCATGAGCACATATATGTTAACTCATTCTTCTCAACTAGAGTCAAAGGATTGACTAAAACCACCACCACTACCCCACACTCAGGCACTTAACAGAGGCTAGCACTGAGTTAAGGCAAATCTCAGAGGCAACGGGATGAGAAAGAAAAGGAGATGTGTGGATCGAGGAGGGAAGGAAGAACAAGGAGATGGTGTGGGATGAAAGCAGACTGAAAGAAAAGCAAGCAACAAGCAAAAAGGGGATGAGAGAGAAAGAGTGCAGGAATGAGCTGGGAGGAGTGACATGCAAAGAAGCAGGGAAAAGGATAGAAAAGGATAGAAAAGAAGAGGGAGCCTGAAGGAAGAGAGGGATGGCTGGAGGAGAGAGGCGGAATAGGAGCCCCACAACACCACAGTGGATCAAGCAGCTGGCCAGAGATGCTAATTCAGCGCTTTAACAAATCAATGCCACTTGAAAAGTACAATGCGAGCCCTCACTGGGTAGATGTCAGGGGACTGAGAAAATGCATTCTCAAGTATTTCACATTAAGAGGGAATAATGTGTTAATTTATAACTCTTCACCCTATACACTTGGATTATCTATCTGTGTCAGCGATTTGACTTCTTAAATTTATCAAAAACGCACGCAAGGGGAGGCAGCTTCAGCTTCACCACTGGGAAAAGGAGGTTTAGGGAAAACCTGTCCTGGGTAGTACCGCAGTTCTTTCCACTTTCCTATCTGGGCTGAAGTACTGGGGGTGGGGGGCAGGAAAGGGTGAGCATTTGAAGGAGAGATCAAGGGAGGAGGGGAACTCCTGGTTCAGTTACTAACGCAACCAAAAAAAAAAAAAAAAAAAAAAAAAAGGCTTTCTTGGCCTGTGGTTGATTGCATTAGGTACCATCCGTCAAAAGTGACACAGAAGAGAAGGAATAACTTGAATCAGCAACCCGAGCTGCCATCATCAGAATTTACTTTACGGAAACTTACTTAAGTCTCTCAGCACACCCAGCGGAAGAGAAGCTGCTGACAATTGGATTGTAATTAAACAGTACTCTCACCATGCCACCGGAGTTCCATAGACAGAGCTTATCAAAATGGGAAGGGAAGGGAGGGCTAAGCTTATTCTATTCGGTTAGCTTTGAGACAGGGAGGGGAGATGTTAACTGATTGTATATCCTACCCTAACGTTTCTTTCTTAAGAAAAACCTGTTTTATTAAACATCAAATTCTTGGAATTGTTGCCTAAGTGTTCCTTAATGTAAATTTAGCTCACTTTTAATATAATGATAGAATGTTTCTAACCTGAGGGAGATTGATTCTGCTGGTATTTTTGCTGCCAAAATTAAAGCATTACCAGACTTATGTTTTTAAGGTGCAAGTTCTGTCAACACATAAAGGCAAGTGTCTTAAAAGTGGGGAAATAAACAGAAGAGAGTAAGTTTCAAAAAAGTGTTTTAATTATGATCACTTCTTCAAAAGATATGAAGGGGGAAAGTGGTTCTACATATAAAGAAAACAAATGACTGGACGGTAACTGTTCTGAGTTTCACTTTGAGACTGTTGAAACTATACAAAGCAGTATATTAAACTGTAGGGTATTTTTATTTGCAACTTGTACAACTGTAACAGAAACAGACATTCTCCTTTTCGAGACATTCGTATGTAAATAAATGCTGATGAATGGAAATGAGATGCTATACATGATGGGCAACGTTCAACATTTAGTTTAAAAAAAAGGCAAAGTTACCTCACTCACTGAAGCTTGAATCTCTTCCCTTCTACAACTGGGCACAAAAGGAAATGAAAGACAATGATGGACCTTCTACCACTTTCTATTGGCTAAACATCGTGAACAGAGTGCTTATGATAGAAAACAAACATTCTTTCAATCTTATGTTCTGCATCTTTTCTATGACATAGCATTACAGAGTCATTTTTTAAAATGCACACTTGATTAGAAACTGAAATTATAAAAATAGCCAGAATTTTTACAGCTGCACTGAGCCAACGAGTTAAAATGGCCAAAATAGTATAATTATGTAATGAATGTTTCATTTCTTTCAGAGGAGATAATAAGGAATTTCCTAGGTCAAGACCATAGAGTACACTACTTTCCCTTTTCAAAAAATCATAGGAGACAGAATATATATCCTAGGCAGTATCTTTTCAATGGGAAAGAATCATACTGTATGCATTTCAAGGGCCTCTATGCCCTGAGAGTAGGATTTGTCCTATCCCTGGTTTTTGCATGAATTACCATTGCTGTCTGTCCCATCCAAGCTATCCCTGCGTAAACTATCTATTCTTATCATTATTGGTACCATTAATCCCGTTCTCCCCTTCCCCCACCTCACTCACCTAAGGGGTTAAAAGACTTCAGTACATTTGTGACTTGTCAGTGACATATAATACCCGGGTCCTTCATGCAATCAACTTTTACTTGACATGTATTTGCTCATCACAGGACCCGCATTACTACTGGGAAAATGAAGAAAAACCTAAATTAACACTTGACATTCAATATGGTCAAGTCCTTAATTGGCTGGGCTTCCTGAGAAAGCAATTTTCTATTCCCCAAACTGTTCGCGTGTCATGTGTGGAGTGCAGCTCTTGGCCATCACTGCTGTCCCTCGCTCCCTCTAATGAGAGCAGATGAATTAGTGCTACGTGACACGATTTGAACAGGGCTTCCTCCTCTTCCCCTCCCCCCAATCTTTCTCCTATACCAGTGACAGCTGTGTGGCAAGGGAAAGAAAGAAAGAAATGCAAGAGCAAAGACTCCTGTAAAGGATGATCATTTTTTTAAATGAACCTTAAATGTCTTGTTGAAACTCCAGAACAACAGGGTCATTTAATTGTGGAGGTGGGGAAGGGGGTTGTTACTAAGATCAGGGGAATTATCTGGCTATGGTTGATTTGGGTTGTATTAACTTCCAGCATGTTTCTTCCATTGCTGGCTAGTTGTAGTATTAGATTGCACTGGCCTAATTAAAATGGAATTTACATCCACTTAAAAAAGTTTTTTAAAGGTCTGGAGAATGGGTCAACTAGAAAAAAAAATGAACAGCATGAAATGATTATTATTCTAAGATAAACATACCTCTAAAAGAAAAGTTCTTTCAACAAACGTTTAAGTCATAAAAACCTACAACACAACTGTCACTATACTTTGTTTTCAAACACGTGCAGAGTCTGAACTTAATGCCAACCATTCTATTTTAAATCATTTAGTTACCTTTGAGTGTTCAATTACTACAACAAAATTAATTGAACACTGACTTCATTCTATTATTTTGGAGAAAGAGGGAATATATTCTGCTTTAGATGTGCTTATCTAGCTCAGTAAGAAACAACTGAATAAAAGTATGCATGAAAGGGAAGGCAGGATGGAATCTGCTCTATTCAAAGATACTAAAAGGTAAATTAAAAGGATTTCTCTGAGCCTTCACTTACTCATTTTGAAACCAAAGAGGAAATAATTCTAAATGTCTCAATTGCTTAGCCAATCCCATTAGGACCAAACAGAACTGGGGGAGGGATGAGTGGCAAAGTGGAGAAGTAGTTAGTCCAAAGTACAGGCATAAGTGAAGATAATTTCTAGCACGTTAGCATCTTTGAATTTTTACTCATTTTTATTTAAATGAGAAATAAAGCAAAGATGCTACCTGGGTCCTAGAGATTATATCAAGACTGCACCGGTGCCACAAAAATGAATGTAAGCATGCAAAATACACACTACTTCGAGTGTAGCTCACCCTTCCTCAAATAACTAGCTTAATCATTTATTAATCATTCCTCTATAATTCTGAATATTTAAGTAAATTGTGAAGTAAATTTGCACACATAAAAATACGGTGAAACCCACTTTTGCACTATGTTTAAAATAATTTCCACATTTTGTATTTATGGAAAATAACATGAAAGGAAATGAAGCTTTTTCTTTAGAAAAGTCAAATCATAACATGATTTTAAGTATTGACACACTAACAGAAGACTAGAATAAGGAATCTTTTTGGGATAGCTTGGGCTTTCAAATTTGTGGGAAAATTATTCACTTCAAGCAATATGAAAACTCTAAAAATATGAGTAATTTAGAAGTATTCTCACTGAAGTAAAACATAACACGTACACACTCTGCATGTTATCTCTCCTGTGGCCCAAGCACTGGTATTTCAAGTATTGTTAAGATCCCTTTTGAAAACACACTTGAGACTGCTTGTGAATGGGCATTCTATCAGGTGCTTAAATGAAATAAATAGATAATTTGGTATTCTGGAAAAGTAGCTCAATCTAATACATCCAGTTAACTGCTACAGTAGCATTATCATCACTGAGCAGCAAAGGGTAGTGTATTCTGCCAATAGCTTTAGGGTGACCTTTGCAATGCTGACTAGTCCGTCAAGTTCCATCTCTGAGATGCAAGGTATAGACAGGGATGCTTTATTAACTGAGTTAGGAACCAAAGACCAGGAGCCTCAAAAAGGGTAGGCATTTCACATTCAGGAAGTGGGGAGTCCCCTTCCCTAAGAAGAGAAGCAGTGTACCATCAGGATCAGGTTGAACAACCCCATATTCTTTCCCAGGGCACTAGCCTCGCATGGTGTAAAATTCCCAACTACTGGGAGGAAAATCAGCATCTTTTTCCTCCTCAGCTACATTTTTAAATACTGCAATGAGGGGCGCCTGGGTGGTTCAGCCATTAAGTGTCTGCCTTTGGCTCAGGTCATGATGCCAGGGTCCTGGGATTGAGCCCCGCATCGGGTTCCCTGTTCCGAGGGAAGCCTGCTTCTCCCTCTCCCACTCCCCTTGCTTGTGTTCCCTCTCTCGCTGTCTCTGTCAAATAAATAAATAAATAAATAAATAAATAAATAAATAAATAAATAAATAAATAAAATCTTCAAAAAAAAATCTGCAATGAAAAATCCAGCTGTGAATTGGTAAAACGGGATCAATGACAAACTGTTGAAATAAAGCTGAAAAAGAATGTTGACATCATCTCAGAGCTTTAAACAAATTGTGATGAGTACTGCTTTATTTGGGATAGTTTCCAACCATTGCTACTGGGATGGATCGGCTGAAGTCAAGAGGACAGCAACAGTGGGTCAGGAAAATGACTCTGTGCTGAACTGAGACACTTTTTCAAGGATCCCCTGCAGAAAATCAGTCTTTTTGATTCAAGAAAGGTACTTTTTGATTTGAGAAAGTTAACTGTGACTATGGCAAAGTGACATGCTTAAACTTGATATTCTGTGAGGGATGAGCAGGCTTTGAAGCTCATAATAAACTTGAAATGGTTCTGTGGAATGTTAAGGCTTAATGTAGATGGTTGGTGCCACTGTCATGCCTACACAAAACTATGTCAACCTGGAAATAACTGAATTAACAGCTTCAGGGTATTTAGAATGGAAGGCTTGCCCCCCCTCCCTTTTTAAAAAATTTTACTTTGAACCACAAAAAAGAAGATGCATTAGGTTTCCAACTTGTTTAGTACAGCTTAAATTAAAATACTTATTTCAGTTTGGAAAGGCATAATGTTCGCCACCCACTTAGTTCATGCTACCTTCACATTCTGCCATTCTCAAAAAGTATAAACACAGCAGAGAAATGATTGCTTTAAAATAGACCTGTATATGGAACAATAAAACCATCAACTATAAAGCACAAATGTTACTTTATAAAAATTAATAGCATCTAAAGGAGTATATTCTTCTTTTATTCTTCACCACCCTCTTCACTTCAGTGCTCCCCTCCCCTTGTATTAAAGATATTTTTATCTAATTCCCAGTTGAAAGGTTTGTGAACGTGGTTAAGTCACAGCTGTGTTGACGGTGAACTTGAACATGGCATACCAACGTCATTCCGACACACTTACAGATGCTTCGTAACAAGCTGCACCAGTCACTTGATGTGAAATACCTGACTTCTTATAAAACAAACTGTTAATCTCTGGTTTTTTCTCCAGTTCAGTTCTTCTCTGCAGTTTTGGAAGCAAACCAACAACTTATTATGTTTACATCAGGAATGACTCCCTTCTCATTGGTATCTGATACTGTCCAGTGATGCTACTGAGCAAGGCCCTAGACAGAACCTAGGCACCCCAAGGCCCCACTTGCAGATCATTTTAACAAGATGTTCTTGTTTCCTGTTCCCACGAAAATCAATAACAGGATGACCTTCAATTTGAATCTCAAACCAATTAATTAACTGTTCTTTTGAAAATGTTGATACCTGATTTGCCTGGAGAATTTCAATTATGAATAGATTGTATCTTTTAAAGAGCCCCTTCAAAAAATTTAAATAGACACTGAAAACTTCATCTTATAGAATATAAATGATGTTTTCTTGAAGCTTGTATAAAATATTGGCCTTGCCTGAGTTAGGATGGGGAAGTTTTCCCCTTGTGGTCCATCTCCTCCTCATGACATCATAATCAATTGCCTGGTAAATTATAGCAATCCCACAAAGATTCAGGGCCAAGAATCACTGCTTAAAGGTGAGATGAAAAGCTTTTTATAGTGGAATTCAGCTTTTCATCTACATCAATGACTGACACAAATCATGGGATTCTTTTCAGAGTTGAGAAATCTCCCTTTCTTTCTCTTCAATTCTAAAATTCTTACTTTTTCTACCTTTTTAAAAATACTTTGGCCATTTTTTTGTTCTGCTCACACGTTTTTCTTTATATGTGGGTCACAAGGAAAAAAGCTATACATCAAAACCATCAGCACCAGAAACATATTTACCAAACCTTTGCTTCAATTGTGAAAAAAAAAAAAAAATGAAGAATTTGGTTCATCTCAGTGGGGAATTCCCAAGATGAATGATCACATGCAATGAAACTATTATCTTCATCCATTAAAATATTATCTAAAACAGAGGTTTCTATCTGGCAGCCAGTAGGCTGAATATAGCCTGCAGAGGAGTTTTGTTTGGACCACACACTTTAAAAAATATTTGAAAAGGTTGCCAAGATTTAAAAATCAGGAGATTTCACATAAAAATCTTGATTTCTGGCTTCTCATTTAAGAAAAGAGGAGGAGGAGCGGGGAGGACGGAGGGTTGCTGGATCATCTCCCAACACAGACCTGCACTCCTACCTGGTAACAACTGGCTTGTGCTGAAGAACCTTCTGGTCCACCACAAACCCCACAAGACTCACTCCACCTGTTTAATTTACCCTACCTCCACATGCACTTTTAGGCAACTCCTGATCTTTAAAATATTACACTACTCCAAAGATAGTTTGTAGAGTTTGTGGAAAAAAAACAGAAGGGTATCTAGGAACAGAGATGTAAAAATACATATGTCATGGGCTTAAACAATGTAAGACAATGGGTAGCAGAATTTCAAAATACAGTTGTTCAATAAAACATAAATGCAAAGCAAAGTCATTTTCATAATTAAAATACTTTGAAAAGCAAATCCAGAACCAATGATCTCGTCTTATACAGTGAGTAGTCTGACACACATTCACAATGGTTTTCAATCAACCACATTCTTCTCTGCAGCCCAGAAAAGATGTTCATGTCGAACTATTTCCCAGATCTACATAACCATTTTGTTCCTTCACATGTTAACACTTGTGCACTTCCTTTCTAGAATGATCATGCACTTAAGTGAAAACTGACCCTAATATGAAAATAGAATATATCTTCAAGGTAAATTTTAAAAGTCAACATGTAGGATGCATGAATTTATAGCAAATACTCATCTTTACTGGCTCCATATGTACACCACAATATGACAGTATATATTTAAACTAAACACACATTATTACAGGTTCAAATGACCTCCAAAGTCATGGCGTATTTCTTTAGAAACAATCATTACCTGAAAGCTGATGTTTATGACAAAGTCACCATGCCTTCCTATTTGCTTTTTTCTTAACTGAAATGAAGTACAAAGAGAAAATCTTTTATATTTCACAATTTCCAATCAATCACAGCAACACAGTATTTCTACCTATAAGTGGATTTTACACATTAGGAGAACCCTATTTTAGCAGAGGAAAGAAAAGTACCTTTTCACCTCAACTACACTAACAGGTTATCTCTGATGTACTGGACAGTACAGAAATGTACTAAACAGGCTACGACCAGTCATAATACAACTTTATAAAAAGAGTAAAATTTATATCAACTTCAGTATAGTGTTTTGAAATTATATTTCCTCATTGGCCCACTTTCTTGAAAGATTATTTTTTAGTTAGGTGTTTCCTTCCTAAGAGAGAAGCATTCTTCTTCCTTTTTCACCTTTAAAAAGTAACCCTTGAGTATATGCCAAATTTACATCACAATCAGACTTTAATTCCCAAATTCTCTTGATTCTTAACTTGAACAACTTTAAGTAAACAGTTCACAAAATCATAATGATCAAAGTATGTAGATTCCTCAACTCCCAGTTGAAATAGGAAAAGAGAAAATACCATTAAGTATGAGCTCCATAAGTAGAGTGTTAGGCCTGATATCTGAACAATACGATATATTCCTTATGGGAAGCATTTTTCCTTAATATCCATTATATTTGAAATTTTAGCAATTAGAAGCAAACACCTGGAACTCAATTATTAATATACCACTACCCACCCCTTTTACACTTCTTTTGAAACTATTTCTTAAGGTACTTCTTAAAGAGACGATCTTATGGGACAGCACACATACAAATGTTCATGTTATTTTCTTTAAAACATCTTGGTATAATCTAAGACTAAACTTATTCTTTTTTTTTTTTAAAGATTTTATTTATTTATTTGACAGAGATTTTATTTATTTATTTGACAGCCAGCAAGAGAGGGAACACAAGCAGGGGGAGTGGGAGAGGAAGAAGCAGGCTCAAAGCGGAAGAGCCTGATGTGGGGCTCGATCCCATAACGCCTGGATCACGCCCTGAGCCGAAGGCAGATGCTTAACCGCTGTGCCACCCAGGCGCCCCTAAACTTATTCTTTTTGTTAAACATACTAGCTTTAGAAAAAAAATTAAAACTTCCCAATCGTAAAATGACAAAAAACAGGAGTGCCTGGCTGGCTCAGTGAGTAGAGCATGCAATCTTGATCTCAGAGTCATGAGTTCAAGCCCCACATTGGGCATGAAGCCTACTCAGAAAAATAGTAAAATTTAAAACAAACAAAAAGATGGCAAAAAACTAAAACAAGAATACAAAGTAAAGTATAATTCATTACATTCATATTGACTGGTCAGCTATAACATTGTAGAAAGGGAATTTTATGAAAAAACACTGTTAATTCCCACCCATGAAGACGAAAGCTTTAAACTTTCCTCAAGGCAGCTGTAAATACATAAAGCAGTTCTAGAAGACTCCTGATTTTGTTATTTTGTTTGCACTTTATCATTTTAAGATGAAAAAGTATGAGATAATGAGTGTTCAATATTATTTAACCTGTGTTCTATGGAGATTAAGGTACTATGCTCACTTAATTCCTTTCTTCTATAAAAGAATATCTCAAAATACGCTGATGTTGAGGCTCACGTCAGCATATTGCAATTGTTTAAAAAAAAAAAAAAAAAAGACCAGAAGTACAGAAATACTAGCATCTAAAAGAATACTGGGTTATCAGAACACTCAGAAGGCAGGTTTGACTGGTTGGTTTATTGAGAAATTATTAAAAATAACTGTTTGTACAAGTTAAAATAACCAACTTCTCACTTTTACCAAAAGGGTGTTTTTAATATAATGAACATTCGAGCTTCTCTGACCATGAGAAAACCTGGAATATATTATACACGCATGAATGTGGCCCAGGATGCAGGATATGAGATGTGCTTGCTATCAACAGATTAACACTTCATTTTCATTACTCTAATCTCACCACAGGCTGTGAACACTCTCTTTTTCTTATTTGAACAACAATGGGGCATGAAAAACCAAGCTGACAGGCAGGCTGGGTTCATTAAATGCATAAGGCCTTTATTCCCATAACATGTCTCACCTGTATGAAGCCAGGGTTCAGGCTTCCAGGCTGACTACTGAAACAAGCTCTCCCAGATGTTGGACTTCTAACTCTACTACCCTCTCCCACTTAATTTATGATAAATGTCAAAAATAAAGGAAAAATGGAAAAATTCTTTCCCACAATGAGCTCTATGTAGTAGATAATAGAATTGGTAACATATTTTAAGATTTATTCAGTTCCATGATTACTTTCCACAGTTGCTCAAGAGAACCAAANAAAAACAAAAAAAAAAAAAAAAAAAAAGTGGCTTGGAAAGGAAATGATGAGACATTTGAAGTTTGAGTCAAAGACTCTCATCCTGGTATCTCTATCCCAGCTCAGTTTTAACTTGTATGAGGAGAACTACAGTTTGTCACTGACTGAAAATGGCAATTTGCAAAATAAGAATCCAATCAAGCTATTTCTAAATGAATGACACTGAGCTTCACCAAAAAGCTATGTTCAAGGAACAGAAAAGCTACAAAGTGTAAGGAATTATTACAATGAGCTTCCTGAAATGGGGGATTCCTTATAAAGGGGGAGCCATCCACACATTGCATTTGAGGCAACCATTGACAAATTCTCAACAGACCTAGAAATAAATCACTCAATTCCCACAACCAACCAACAGACACGTGTACACTTTCTGTATGTCTATGCACCCCAAAGAAATGCATTGCCATACGAAAATATGAATTTTTACTATGTTTCATAGCAACACAGTAAGTCTTTCCACAAAGTCTAGAGAAGGCCTTGATTTTGGTTCTTTCTGGTACTCTAATTTTATACCTAAAAAAAGAAAGAATGAAAGAAAAGTCATATTAGATAAAGCAGTAGATAACCTAGCTGCCTTGAGTTAGGTTTTGAATGAGGTCAACAAAGAGAATGTTTGCAGGCATTCCCACTCAAGGAACACTTTCATGAATATGCTCGGTGTGTAATTTTTCTCCCATATCTTGCAAGTGGCCTCCCAGTCATGTCCACTGCCCTCTAGCACTGGCAGAGGGCACAGCGGTGGGCAGCTTTCTTTACCTATGCCTGATTAGGTGCCCCAAATAGCCATCCTAATGATTTAAGTCAATGAAATCTTTCTTGCTTAAATTTTGAAGGAAGAAAAACAAACATTATTAAAACCCTGCTAATGGAAGTTCTCATTTTAATATTGGTTTTGTTATTATGTTAAGCCAGCTGAAAGTAATTATTTTTGGTGTGTAAAATATTCATTATCCTAAAATTTTTCTTTTTAAACCCCTAGTTCAGGCTCTCTGATCATCCAATATGAGTCCTGAAGAACTGTCTAGAGAACAAATAGCCATTTAAAAACATCCTTAATAAAGTTGAAAAATTCATGACAGTCACACAAAAGCACAGCAGGTATAATACTGGAAGCTACTGCCTTTCCCGTATAGAATAATATTTTTAATCTTGTCAATTTTAACAATCTCTCTGCCATGTAAGACAATGAGTTAAAATTTATTAAAAATAAAACAGTAGTGAATCCTCCTCACTGTGTTATGTACACTGCATGTTTTCAATTTCAATTGCATAATGTCATCCATTAATATTAGTCCTGCCATCATTTTAATTCCTTTTTAAAATGTTTCCATTAACTCTTATTAACTGCAGTTTGTCTCAAAGAGTCACACCTTCTACCTATTGAAGGAAAACTTTACACGTTTTCCTCCTTGTAAGGAAATGCTCTCTTGTACAGATATAAGTCTAACCGTACAAAATGATATATCCAAGAATAACGTTTTTTAAAAAAGAAAAATAGAAAAGCAAAATCTCTTTTCAGCTAAGTACTTTCTTACACAGGCGAAGGATCAAATTGAGCTGCCTTTCAGCACCTCTGAATGATAAGCCTGGGCCCCTGGTTACACGTTTTTATCATGCCCTTACTTACAGAACCCTTACATAGCAAAAACTCGGGACAGTCTTCCTGTCAGCACTTACACACTGAGGACCACATGAGAGGGTGGCATCTCTTCTCCCATTCCTCTGCCAGAATGATGTATTGGCAAAAAGGTCATATTCAGTTACTGTTACATTTCAGGTGCATTTCAATTCTTTATATTAGGGCAAAAAGAGCCAGTGAAAGTAAGGAGAAATTCATAAAAAGAGAGATGAGGTGAAAGGAGAATAAAGTAAGAAAGAAATTAGGTCTGTAGGAAACGAAAATAGGAAGAAAGAACAGACTAACCATGTATTTAGGTCATTAAGTAAATTGCTGCTAATCAAATAGAAATGAGACTTAAATCAGCCCTTCCCCCTCAACAACACACAAACCCTAAAGACAGTAGCAAAATAACACTACAGTCCAAAAATACTGAGTAAATAAGATGTCAGATATGCTCAAGAGAATCAGTGTTTCAATGAATAACTTCCTACTGTTCAAGATTATTTTCATTTTCTTAAGAGGGAGAAATGAAAACTGATGGGCTTAATTAAAGAAAAACAAAAGGATATTATTTCGTTGTTAAAGGATCAATTCTTTTTTTTTAATTGGAATGATGATTAATAAGCCGAGAATCTGATTTCTAAGCTAGCCAGTTTGAGTAATGCATTGTTGTTCCACAAGCATTTCCATTAAGGAAGACTCCGTGATGAAGAAATGATACAGCATTTCGTCTCTTCTCATCTCTGACTCTGTGGCATGAAATGCTACGCGGAGTGTTTGAACGGAACGACACTGCACACAGTCTTCATCCAAATGAACTCCAGTCATAAACTAAATTTTTCACCTTAGGGTTTGAATGTGTACCATGAAATTTGCTGGGCTTCCTACGGGGAATGCAGAAATTGAAAAAGAAATCAGCACTTTTATTTTTCCTATTCTCTAAACTTTTTTTTAAACCCGGGGACAGAGAAGGCAGTACAGGTCATGCTCAGTGAGATGTAGGTACCATGGATGTCACAGTCCCAGGCATCATTTTTGGGATGTCATCTGCATATTAAAACTTTCTTAAAGCTTGAGTTGCTCAGAATGTTCTTTCAACTTATTCTTCTTGCCTCTTTACTAGTTTACCTTGTAAGAAAAAGTCCCCTCTTTCACACAGTGTTTTGCTTGTATGTCCAGATATGAAGGCTGTTATTCCTGAATTATGCCTCTTTTCCTTTATTTCTCCAAAGCTTAAAAATAGATGTCAAAGTTCCTTGAAAGGGTCTTTGACTCCTTCCCCCCCCACCACCGTTCAGTAGATGAAGATCACCAAGCAAAATGTGGAAGCCAGCTGCTTTTCAGAAATAAAAATGGCATCAGCTTTGGCAGACAGAGGTGAGATCAATCATTTCCTACAATCCCCAAACAATCTTCTGACCAAGGCCTAGAGAAGAGTGGTTATGTAGCAGCAAAAACATACTACGAAAAGTACAGAGGTACGAGAGGATTTTCACCAGGTGAAGAATCTATTCTATGCATATAACAAAGCAGGCTCCAAATCTCATGTGAGAGAAAATCTTGGAACCATTATACTCCATGTTCTTTGGACAATAACAAAGCAGGGAGTCCCAGACAAAATTTCTCATTGAAAAAGTCACCCCACGATTCACTCTGTTCTCCCTACTACCACAAAGTTCCCTAACAATATTCTGTGGGCAAAAAGGAGTTAATTCTTAGACGCATTAAAACACTAGGATTCAAATTATGGACACAAGCTAAAGAAAATTCTAGATTCTTCTTGAATTCCTTTTGATCTATAAATTCTAATCAAGAGTCCCAAGTTGAGAAAATACCTCTTCGGCTGTACAGAGTCATTAGCTATTCATGTTCATAAGGAAAATCCTTTCAAAACCTTTGTGGATTGATATGGGTGGATGCCCACTGCAACTTTAAGTATGTGTAATACACATAAGGTGGGAAGGGAGAAGCACTTGAATTTTTGTTTTTCATTGAAGTGGATGACGCCAGCTCCCTATCTGTAACGGTCTGTTCCTTTGGAATCAGCTCCCTGTGTCACAACGACCTGGCAAACTTGAATGCTTTCACTATCACTGGAGTCCTTGCAATCCTGCTTTGGCTGTGACCCATTCACTTTTGCCCCAACTTCTCAGAGATGCCTTACTCAGCATCTAATTAGTTAGGGAGGATTTGCCGCGGCTCTTAACCCTGACACAGGAGTGGGAGGATGTGCTGCTGTGGTAGCCCAAATCTGTACTGTCACTACATTAATCAGATTTCCATAAAGCCATGCATGAATAATTGGATTTATCACTGAATGTTAAGATACACTCATAAATATAATTATAAAAAATACCTACAATTATAGATAAGGTATCTGCACCTTTAGGGATTTATTTTTCAACTGTGGTTACTTGACTCACCTTAGCACAAGACTTTAACAATTACACACACAGTACCAGTTTGCAGTTGACAGAAATAAGAGAAAAACAATTTCAAAATGATCACCTACTATGTTCAAATTCACTTAATGTATTGTGTTGAAAATAAACTTGGAATCTGTCTACAGGTTTTTAACATATACCATATAGATATCTGAGAAAATGTTTGTGCATGCTTTACTTGCACTAACATGTACCTAGATACCATATATAGGACCTCACTACTTTTCCACTGCATTACAGATTAGACAGTATCTGTTAAGCGAAGTCTGCATGCTATACACAGACTTACAAAGTACAGGCCAACACACAAGCACCTGTCTATACTACAATTTGTATTTTAACAATTACCCAAATATTCCTATTTTAGTGTTACATTGTCAGAATGGATGTTAAGAATCACATTTGAATATATATATGTCTATCGTTAAAACTTCAAAATAAAACATATTACCACTCAAATTAGAGGAGGGAACTTAAATTGGAGGTAGCAGCCAAGTAATTCAACAGGCTGAAATTACATGCTTCCTAATATAAATATTTTCACATCAAGACCATAAGTTTGGTCAATTTAAGACGTGATTACCAAAACACACCAACTGTAAGAAGGGGAGTAAAAAGGGAGGGAAAAGTGCAGAAACCTAGGGATGGATGATGCCTGGCAATGAAAGTCATTTTCAAAGACCATTAACTATCAACTGCTTTACTCGGGGCTCTGATTAAATAAGAATATACATCCCATGTTAAAAGGGATGTCTACATGAGTGGGATAGAGTTTAGAATAAAAATGTGTTGTATAAACAATAAAGAAGAATCAAACCACAATATACAATTAGGCATCTGACTTCTAAGAAAAACTGTATATGTGCTTTTTAAACACTTAGTGAATAAACATTTAAATTATTTTGGGGGGGTGGGAGGTAGGAAGTCAGACAAAACCACCATTTCCACTTTAAAATATAGATTCAACAAACTGAAACTGTGTTTGCCTATATGAATAGAAAGAACTAAAAGAGTACTGGGAGAAAAATTCATATCAAACATGCTTTTAAATGGATTCCAGCAATGTTATTATATATTTCTTACAATATATTTTATTTATCATTTCTCTGAAATGTGCTAGATTTTATATTAGAAAGAAAGTTTGCTTTACTCTGTCATATCTCTGGTGAGCAGACGCTCTAGTTTTAATGTAAATCGTTGATTTAATTTTTAGCTTTCTTGGTTTGCCCCTCACCTACCTAAGAAATGATTTCTCTGGTGATAACTAACACATCATGCTAATGAGAGAATCTAATGCACAATAGAAAAATGTCACTACTAATAATATTTGCATGAAGTTAAATAAAGCAACTGTAAGAGAATGTCAGACAGTTGTTCTTTAATAAGACACAATTTCACAATGAAATTATGTTGTTAATTTTGTTACATCATTGGGTGAATCCTAAATTACTACATAATGATGCAGAGAGTCATTTATAATTCTAACTTAGTATTTCACTTGTGTCTGAAAAGAGACCTTATTAAGGGATCTACATTTTATTTGAAACAGGTTAAATATACCTCACCAATAATAAAAGGTAAATGCCTCTAATAATGTGTAAAACATGCGCTGGAGCCATTTACCTGTTACGGTTTCATGTCTGAAAAGATTTCAAAATATATTAGACTATTGCATCCCTTGAAGTAGCTACAAAGAATTTCATTTGATGTTCTCTCAAATGCACACAAAATTTACAGAAATAGAAAAATCACCTTTTAATACCTGATTAAGAAAAAAGAAAAAAACTTCCAAAAGCAGGCCTTATTTTCTGCTTTTAACAATACTTAATGAGGTTAAAATGGGCAAAATAATGTTCTAGACTCTAGGAGATTAACCCAGAAGATGAGCAAAGGGTTTCTGGTCATTCTCGACCTGTCACTGATCAAAGAAACTCAAAAAAGAACTTCCTTTACAGAAGTCAAGAGTCATGCCCTTTAAGGTTATCAAATATTTGTCTGTATGGAAAAAAAAAATTATCCTTTTTGAAAAATCTTACTTAAACATGAGAATGATGTAGAAAAAGTCAGAAAAATGTGATAAAATTACCATGTCTTGAATGTAAGGGATACGTACTTAATTCTATCAAATCTGAACTGGCTTCAGTTTGTGATGTCTTTTTGTTAGTATTAGACAGACTGACAGATTTACATATAAGCAAATCCAACTTTGCTCATATAAAGAGGTTTATAACCCTACTTCCTAATTTACCTGTAGAAGACACAAATCTAGATTATTAAATTTCAGTATTCATGAAATATTTCTACAAGTTTTGCTGTAGTTAAATAATACTGGTGGTTAATTCTCTGTAACTCAGTTTTGAAACCTGCTAGTCAGACTTTTCTAATAATATTTAAAGAAATGATCTGGTAAATCTTATAGTTTTTATATTATTACAGAAAACTTTGAAATAAAAAAATAGACCCAATCAATTCTACTCAATATTTAAATCAATTTTTTCTTAGAAATTAAAATAATCATAATACAGAAAAACCTCTTTATACAGAATTCTGCATACTTGATTAAACTGGACAAACTTTAACCTGTAGTAAAACAAAAGCTGGCTTAATGTGTATATTAAAACTAGTATTCCTTGAAAGTGTTGGCTTCAAGAAAATCATTTCAAGAAAAGTATATTTCCTGCATGCACAAGTACACACCCACACATACACAAACACACACACACTCTCTGAATCAGCATTACTGATGAACTATAGGTAAAGAAAATAAACATATTTTAATAACACGTACAGCACATATATTTTTAGATTTACACAGTCTGAATTTAAGTTTACACAATATTTATACAAACTAAAATGTCATCCTGAAGGAGAAAAAAAATACACTCATACACTCTTTACATGCTTTCCAAAAATACACAGGAGGTAAACATTTAGTAACCATGACAGAAAAGGGGGGNGACAGAAAGGGGGGGGGGGAGTCACTACATCAAAACCAAAAAATTATATATAGATATAGATATATATAGTTAAATCACAACACTTTTTTAAAATTGTGATTTTCTCCATTTTACTACTCTGTTTAGTAAATGGCATAATACTATGTAGCTTTATATAGCATCCATTATGCATAAATTACCTCCCTGTATTTCTACTCTTTTCATATAGTCGACTGGTGCTAAGACACATGCATGCACACAGGTAGAGACAAAATAGATCTTTATATACCCACAAAGTCAAACAACCGAATCAAAGGCATCATACTAGCTTAGTTGTAGAAGATTCTCTCGCTGAGTGATTTCAAATTATTTTCCTAATTCTGATCAATCATTTATATCATTTACTTTTATTTGTTTTTTAGCTAAAATGTTTTCCATGACTTAAAGTCTCCTTAGATTCAAATCTACTTGGAAATGGGCTAGTGCCAAAGAAGCAATCTAACACCATCTATGTGGTTCAATAGCCATTTATCAATTGATCATTATCTCTATCTGGTTTTATTAACTCTTTTCTAGCTAGAGGGAGACCTAAACCAATCTTCCCTTCACACACACTCTCCCTCCCTCTCTCTCTCTCTCTCTCTCTCTCTCTCTCACGACCTTCCCTAACTCAAGGAAAACCCTAAACATGACATCTAATTTTTAAGTGCGGCACAAGTTGCTTGGTCCTACAGTGAGTAAAAACATACACACTCTGTGTAACAAGCACGGAGAGAGCCACCCAGGCAGGGATGTGCTCAGAAACACACTTCTCAAAGCACTCTGCAATGACAAGGAGTATCTCTGGGAGGAAATGAACTTTTTAACTTGCAAGAATGGGAAATAGCTCATAAAGAGTTGTTTATTGGGTTTATGTTGATTGCATTTAAACCCCAGCTTACTGTATCAGCAGTAATCAGGGTCCCTCTACAGGATATGTCAAAATACACCTTATTCAAATGCATTTATCCTATCTAGAAAGGCATGATAAAACTGTTCGCTAGCTAGCTAAATGCTACAAAACCCTGGCTCTGTGCACTGGCTTTTGCAGACGTACCTCTAAACTTCTGGTAGTTTACAGCCTACCAAATTGTTTTCTTTCCTTCATTACCAATACTTTAAAAAATCTAATTAACTCAATCAAGTATTTAATTCTCATGAACTCTTACAAGCAAAACAGGCTTTAGAAAAAGAAAGCAATTACAATATTTTTTTTCAATGAGTGGAACAGTACCAAATTCTTAACAACTGCCATCTACTTAAAATCCAACTGTATTTGCCGGTAATACTTTCGTGCCGTGTGGATGATACTATCATTCTAACTCTTGCTTTGTGTGGGTTTGGTGTAGGCTTTTGAACAGCAAGACGTGTCTAGGAGGGAGGCACCAGGGAACTTCCCTCCCTCGTTTGAGCACAGTCCAAGATGAAAGTTTCTGGGTTGTTTCCCTTCGCTTCCTCTGACCCTCGCTCCCCCTCGGAGCCGCAGAGCCAGCAATTGTGCAAGAGGAGCCGGGCGTGCAGGGCGCGTATCACCAAGCGCATGGTACAAGCCGGCGGCTCGGGTGATTAATTATCAGTTGCCGCCGGCCTCGCACTAACACGTCGGCTTTCCCGGCAGAGCCAGCACACCCAGCCGCCCGCAGCGCGGCCCGGACTCAGCAGCGGCTTTGGGGAGGACGCCGGGGCTGCGCCCGAGTGTGAGTGCGCTGGCCAGCGGGCGAGCGGGCGGCCGGGAGGGCGGGCGGGCCAGCGACTGTGCGGGAGCCGAGCCGGCGGGAGC
>NC_048224.1:9905033-9970033 GCF_002007445.2 Ailuropoda melanoleuca
GGGGCGGACAGAAGCCGCGGCCGGTGTAGAGTAGCTGGGACCGGCCGGCTCGGCCCGCCAGGCACGCCGCCGCCTCCCCCGCGACCCTCGGCTCTGGCAGCGATTCCTGCACAGCCTCCTCTCTGCAGATCGGAGTCGAGCTGCTTCCAGCCCCGTGAACTCAGTGGGGCTGTACAGAGGGGCCCCTACGTTTTATGGCTGTTTGGTTGGAGAACCTACTCAAACACTTTGACGAAGTGATTAATACAGATAGAAGGATACATTTTTTGGGTGGTGTCCCCCTTTTTTTTTTTTTAATTTTAAACACTAAACAAAGAAAGAAAGTCCTCCCATGACCCAGGCTATCCTGTGAAACTTTGCAAAGAATGCCTTTGCTTTCTTTTACTTCAGTATCCTTTCCCCTTTTTCTTTTAAGGAGCCCTCAGGGAAACCATGAAGTAACCCTGCACATTCCAACACCACAGTTATGACAAAACAGAGCCTAACTGAAGTGATCAAATTTTTTTAAAATGTTAGAAAGGAAAATAACAGAAACAAAAGTATATATAACAATTCAAGTTTTCTTTAAAACAAAAAAAGAAAAAGAAAGAAAGAAAGTAACTTACCTGTTGGGACATTCTGAATAAGAGGTTAGTATCAGCGTTTTGCCATGTCCCCATGAACCCTGGTTCAGCTGTAGTCGTTCTGGTTCCGAACTGCATGGAGTTGTCAGTACAGGAGTCTCTTAAAGTCAAGTCTCTTGCCCTCTTTGGCTCTCTGTCTCTCTGTGTCTCTCTTTCTCTCACATCCACTTCTGCCTCTTCTGACTGAAAAGTGAAGGTGGATTTTTTGAGCCTCTTGGCAGCCAGTAGCAGGAGTGTAGTGTAGTTAAGAAGCTGGCTGAACTGAGCATTTCATTTGGGAAGGGGGAGATTTGGGGGAGGGAGGGGGTCAGAGCTTCCTTCGCACCTTCTGCACAGATACCCCTATCATTTATGCATAGATTGTGACTCCCCGAGCTTGCCTTTGCTCGGTTTAACAGCTGCCTGTCAGGTGTGCAGGCAGCACTGGAGACCCAACCATCAGCTTCAAACTCTCAGCCACTGCATGTCATTGGATAGCAGAGCTAAGAGTCAACTGCACTGTTCCACTGTCAGGCACCAAATGACACCCTGCACTAACCCCTCTCCAAACACACAGATAGACACACACTTATGCACACTCCAAGCAGCACCATGATCACGGACGGCACACAGGGTGATGAGAAGCTGAGGCCCTTCCCAGGGAAATCTCCCCAACTATGCTTTCGGGTATAACATGAAATATCTGACATCAGTCTTTACTTTAACATTTGTAAACTACTCTGCTTAAACATTTTTTTTTTCTAATTACACTGCAAGAAAGAAAAATATTCAGCTGTAAGAGAATGTTAAGTTGGCTCAGTTGTTGTCTAAATGTTAGCTCCTAAAAGTGATATAATATGTGCTGGGCTATTTATAACCACATATAAACTCCTAGAGAAAATAATGTACATAGAAACTTGACCTTCCACTCTGAAAAGTAAATAAATAAACCTAGCAGTTTTTTGAACATAGAAGATGCACAATAAACATTTGTAAAATAAATACACAGTATTTACCATCCAGTTCCTCTGGTCATTACTTATTAAATTGGATGTTAAGTAATAAGAAACTGAATGTCAAGGAAAAAAGTGTACCTTTTCTTAAAGCTCACAAATAGAAAAAAAATCCTTTGTTAAAGTTCCTGGATGAAGCATCTACAATATCCTTTCAAATCATAAAAAAGAAAAAGATGAAGAAGAAAAAGCCAGGGAAAAAGTAATGAATATAAAAATTCCATTTTTCATTCAAGATCTCTATGGAAAATTCTATAACATTTTCATGACTGATGAAATATAACCTGGAGAGCATGCTGTATTTTTAATTAAACCAGTTTTAAAACAAAACATCTATTTATTAGATAGTGTTTATCTGACTTATTTATGGAAAAGCAGAACTGAAGAAAATGCACTGTACATAAACAGTAACTTCAAAATGGAAAGCTAAATTCATGTCATCTCATAAAAGTAGTCAGCAGGAAAAAGCCATCCTTCCTAAATTTAAAATGTAAGGAACATTAATCTTCAACCACCTACAAATATCGAGGACAAATGTACCACTCTCCTTGCTCCTTCTTAACTCAAGAATAACAATAAACCTTACTCTCTGAAACAACAAAAGAAACTGAAAAGAGCTTCAATGGCAGCTCTGTGTCATTAGTGGACAATGAGAAAAGATGAGAAAACGTACACTATGTTGACACAAATGTGCCTTCCCCTCTAGAACCGACATCTCCTGAAAGCTTTTCTGTTAAACTTCCCTCCGGTTCACCACCATTAAGCACAAAAAAGTCTCAAAAGCAGCAAATTCAATATCTGAGAAGAAACAAACAAGAACCCAAAGAATTGTTGCCTTAAAATATATGAAGTCCACCTGTGGTCAATAAAAATATTCTTGAGGGGGGAGAGCAGGAAAAGCCCCTATGAGTCAATTGTCAACAGTGACTGTACCTTTACAGCTAGCTATTACCCACTTAAACTCCCTCTAAAATTTGCTAGCCTCTTGATTTCTGAAGTGGCACTCAGTGCCTCAGTCAAGCTGCCTGCTCAGCTCCTGACCTTCCCACTAATGGCTGTTATTTGTGGGAGGCTTAAGGACACTGTCAATAGCAAGCTTCCTCCTCGCTCCTCTCAGGCTCTGTTGTATCGCTTTGCCTGCGTGTTCTCTCGCCTGCCTCTTGCTCTCCCGCTCTCCCCCTCATACTCCCCCTCCTTCCTTCCTCTCTCCTTCACTCCCTCTTCCTCTTCTTCTAGCCCCCACCCCTTCTTTCTTTCAGTCCTGTAGTCCTCTTCTTTTCCAGGTATCATCCCCCCCATCCCCGCCCCGACCACACACACACACACACACACACACACGCACATACACATACACACACACACAAACACAAAAATCAACTGGCATGCAGCAGCAAGCACCTGCAGTAATAGACTCTTTTATTAAAACTGTTATTCTGCAAGACTTGAAATTCCCCATGGACCGGGCCATGTCAAAGCCGATATAATTAACTAGAGGCTCAGCAACGGATCAATTACCAGACAAGCAAGTGATAGTGAAATCAATGAAAGATCATCAGCCACATTATCAGTGTTGCAACTCATTAGGGCAAAACTGAGAAATGTGCTCAAAGTGAGCCCAAGCAAGGTGGCATTACAAAACAAAGGGCTAATTTGGAGACCCTGCTGTGAACAATCTGTAACAGAATTAGCCTTTTTTCCCCCTAAACTGCACAGCTCCGTAACTAAATGTGACAGACTGAGAGAAGCAGTTTATTAAGACACCAACCCCAAGTTTATTTAGTTCATAAACTCTCTCCTAGAAAATCAATACAGTCTGTACAGGGTTATTAGGCTGACTAGCTAATACATCCAAATCTGGTCTGCCCAGCCAGCAGTCTTCTGACAAAATGCTACCCAGCGTAGGCAAACTGAGCTCTTTTAGATATCAAGGCTTGAGGTTGTTCTAGATGAAACAGGTTTGCAATGTAACCAGGACCCCCATATTAGTGCCAAGGCACAAGCCTCAAACGCACCAGGATATCTTCCTAAGGTTTAAACATTTTCATAACAAATCTGTCATACCCTACTGCACCTGCTAAATGGATTTGATAAAATTTTAACTGGTTTGTAAGACTAGTTTACAAAGAGGACAAGCTTTATAAGAGACAACAGTTAACCCAAAGTCTTAACAATAAACGAATCAGTAAACTAGAACAAAACCTCAAGCACATACACACACAGTGCTTTGCGTATTTTAAATTTGGAATATTCATTATTAAATCAACTTTTGAAAATACAAATTAGACTCCTCAGGAAGTCCCCAAAATACATATAAACACAGCACGTAGAGTCTTTGATCTTAGCCTAATTTTCTACCTAGCAAGAAAGGCACAAGTTACAAAAAATAAACCTACAAGGCACAAAGAGAACTTCTGAGTTTGTCCAGTGGCTATATAGTTTGTAGATTATGGAAGAGTTGTCTGGAATCATTTGGATTAAAGTTATTTAACGCTGGGGGTGGGGGGTGGAGGTAGGTATCACTTCCATAGTAATCGCTTTATATTGCCCTGATTCCAAGTATTTCAGGTTAAAGAACTACAAATATTAAAGTCTATGCGCTGGCTTTCCCACATTTACTGATTGTGAGAGACGGACTGGGGAATTTAAGAATACACCAACTAGGTCCAAATGGCAACCAAATTATTAAAGACATTATAGGAATGTGAATACCTCCACCTCACAACAACAGATAGCAGGTATACACTTAGAAAAAGTAAGAAACTCAATGCAGTTTACAATGTTAAAACAGACTGGAGAACTGTCAGAAAAAAACAAAAGACAATTTTTGGAAGTGATTTCTGATGTTTATGATTTAAAATGTTTTAACGTTTAAAATGTTCCAAGAAAAGGATTACACTATTAACATGACTTCAGTATACTGGCTCTAGGACACTAAATCCTAAACTTCAAAACAAAAGTCCTTATTTTCACAGGACTTTATTAGAATTCAATTTATAGATTACTGTAAATAAACACTTTTCCTCTAATTTTTGAGCTGGTACCTTATTAAGAATTTCATAGCTCATGTTTTCAAGTAATCTGTAAAAAGTTAAATACATATATATATTCTAAACCTATACTATAGATGCCAATGTTTTAGGTAGTAATTAAAAGTTGTAATTACAGAGAAATTGTATTTTTTAAAACCTTTTTGCATATAACTACATACTGTGCATGTACCCTCAATGAGATCCAATTAGTTGCAAAGAATTTGCATTTCAGTTAGTATGGGATAACAAGACTACAGGGAGGCACAATGCAATTCCACCAGCAGAGTAAGAAAGTGTGTTCTTTCTTGTTAGCTCTGTAAGCAATAATTCCCACAACTGACTGTTTAAAATGTTACTGATCTTTTCAATATTTGGGTACTGAGGTAGATTTAAGTTTTTCCCTCCATTAAAAAAAAAAATCACAAGTTGGTGCAAATCTCAGCCACAATGAATACTTACAGAAATAAATGAACAAAGGATTTTGTTTTTTGTGTATGTTTGTGGGTTTTTTTTTCTTTTTTTTTTGGTGGGGGGATATTGCATACTTTTTTTTTCCTTTTACTACTTCCTGGTACTTTCTTTAAAAGCACATTGCTTTCTTAAAATAAGTTTTATCCATAACTGGGGGCAGGGCAACCTCACTGAAACAGTTCTATGTAAATATATATGGTTTTGTGATACAGGCATGTATTTATTAGTACAATGAGAAAGTACTCAAGGATTTTCATTTCTTCTAGTTATGTTTCCAACAATGTAAATCCTAAGCAAATATCAAATAAATGTATAATTTATATACACAGTAGAACAAGCATCTCTCGGACTTCTGCTGGTTCACGGAACAATACCTGTAATTCCCTGGGTTCAGTTCAGCAGCTGTTAACAGATTCTGTAATCTGTAATGACAGTAAACTGGCCTTTGCTCTTCTTTTATTCACTATTCATTTTCAAGGCTTGGTTAAGTACAGAGCTGGGTTAAAGATCAGTGGTTTTTCATGTGACACATGCTGGTATTCATCTAATGGCTTGTCAAGACAAAACTGTCCCTGTTCTTGCCAAAATAATAAAAATGATGCCCCACATCGCATGACAATCAGCACTTCCTTATGGCAAAACAACTCAAGCTTTTGTAACTCATTTACTTTATAGAAAAAAAATTTTTAATAACTGCCTATCCGATCCTATATGTGGAATTAGATTGTCATTCTCAAAGGAGATTTTTTTTTTAATGTTATGTATGGCCTCTCTTAACTCTAAAGCCACATGTAAACTACTTTCTGATCAAATTGGACTTTGCCATATAAAAATAATGCTGAAGCTACAAATTTGTATGGCATTAAGGAATATAACTTAATATATGCAAATTATGCAGAAGCAGCAGTCTGGGCCCAGTCACAGAGGTGGGGGAACCAATTGAGGAAATGTCATTTTTCTTGAGAACAAAGTATGGGACTTGCCTTGCAACATCTGTTGGGCTGTGTGAAATGTTAACAGATGTCTTAAGTGAAAAAAGGAAAAAGAATTAATAAAGGAAACCTCCTCTGAACAGATAATCCACCCAAATTTCCATATTCCTAAGGAAAAAAGTTGACAGCAACCTTCTTCCCTTGTGAAACCTGCCATCCCTACTTTATTGTGTAAAGTTTCATTTTCTGTGTGAAGTTAAGGGATAAAATTTTTTGACTCACTAAAAAGAATAGAGAAAAAGTAAAACTAACAATAATTTCAACTGAGGTTTTCCCTTTGTGAATAATTATATCATAATCTAAGCTGCCTCTTTTCCCTTGAGTCACATATGTAATTTGATGGGAGGACAGTGAAAAGTTCACCCCCCCCAAAAAAAAGCCACACAAAGAGATGAAATATTACCCTACTGTGCCTGCATGTTGGGGGAAAGGAAGGAGGAGAAATTAAAGGTTAGTTCTTAAGGTAAAGTTCTAATATGAACACATCCCTACACATTAAGGTTTCCATCTTCACAATTAGGATTTACCTATCATTTATACCTGCATCCCTGCATTCTCCATGCAGTCCTACTTTCCTTCCATTACTAGCCAAGTGTTCTATAGCAGTATAACTCAACGATCATTAAGAAAACTTCTAGAATATACTAGTTGGATCCTGGTATTTAAATCTTTTTTTTTAATATTTATTTATTTGTTTGAGAGAGAGAGAAAGCACAAGAGCACCTGGGGCAAAGCAGGAGGGAGACGGACAAGCAGATTCCCTGCTGAGCTCGGATCCCAGGACCCCGAGATCATGACCTGCGCCAAAATCAAAAGCCAGATACCTCACCGACTGAGCCACCCAGGAGCTGGTATTTAAATCTTAAAAAAACTGGAAAACTTTTCTTCCTAACAGTTTTCATTCATGTTTCAGTTTATTAGGTGATCTAGCGAAACATGAACGAAGGAGCCTTGAATCCAGATGGACAAGATGATGCGTACACACCAACCTATTGAATCTAACCTAGTGTCCGCTTACGCGGTCTATAAATCCTCCTCTCTGGAGATATCGACTCTGTTGCCTAAGCTCTTAAAAACTCAGGACATAAGTTTGGGTTAACAGTTCATAGATTAACTAGTTCAAAATGCAATTAAGGATCTTTACCGGTTCAGGTGAAGGAAGAAAAAAAAGTGTTGTCATCTCTGATTGCCAGTCCCAATCTCCCTCTCCTCTATGAGATTCTGCTTTAGAACTGTACATGTTCCTTCGTGTTTACAACTACACCTTCTCCAGATGGCTCTGGCAGCCTGGGTTGGGCATTTCAACATATAGAAACCTCAGCCAGAATAGCCTGAAGATTTCAGGGGACAAGATCATGGTCTAAGTTGTAAATAAGACAGGCAGGCATGTTTTGGTGAGTTTGTTTTTGGCCAAAGCATTGTGGGTGCTAAATGCTCTGGTGTTTTCTCACAGGAATACCACATCAGAGCATATGACAAAAAATAATAGTAATGAGTGCTATACCAAAAAAAAAAAAAAAAAAAAAAAAAAAACACACAAAAAANAAAAAACACAAAAAAACTGATCACGTACACTGAGGGAGAAAGCTTGTGCACTGAAAACATCATTATGTGATCTCAGACCCAAAAGAGGGAAAGATGCCTAAAATAAAATTTGAATATGACACAAATTTAAATAACTTTACACAGTGGCATAAACATCCCCCTTAAGCAAACAATATCTGAAACTTTCATCTTTTTTTTCCCCTTAATTATTATTATTGCAAAAGGGAGAATCTGCCCTGGTTGACACTTTTCTCTGTACCAACTAGAACCACCAATGTGACACAGCATTTGCTGACAGCCTAATCAGGGCCTCAGCTTCAGAAAAACACATCAAGGATATACTAAAATGCCATAATCCCTTGATATCCTATGAAAAATTTTTAAATTAAAAGATCTGGGTAGGGTGTGGTAGATGAGGTAGTTTATAAAATATTAGGGAAATGATGAATACTTAGAATCAAGACACTTGCAGTGGCAAAAGCATCTGAGATCAGCATGAATCTTAAATCTCCAAAAGATCAAACATTTTATCTACCCTGTTTTGGCTTTAAAAGAAAAAAGAAAAAAAAAAAACAACGAAGTGACTTTATATGTCTTCTCCCGGGTCAAACATTAACAATGACTTCTTTCTACCATAACCTAAAGTCAATGTTTTATAAGAAAATCTTCAAGAGGAAAAGAACCAGCGATGTATTTCCTTAAATGAGTATTAAAAAGCAGGCTGGGGAGTATCCAGTGGAGAATTACCTCTGTATGACCAAGAAAAGTTGCAAGGATTGTAAAGATAGTATTAATTTCTTTCTTTATTTTCTTCTGAAGTCTGTGGACCAGGAAGCTTGCAGCCCCACTGAAAATGTCATAGTAATAGTTTAAACTACTGTCAGGAAGGAAGATTGAGACTCACAGACACCCAGGAAATCCAACACTGTTTTTAGAGTTATAGGAAAAAGCAGCTCTATTGATGGTACCCCCCCCGTCTATGAAATTCACAAACCCAGAAACAAACTGAAAAAGTGAAATCCCAGGGCACCCGGGTGGCTCAGTCAATTAAGTAGCCGACTTGATTTCAGCTCAGGTCATGATTTCAGGGTCCTGGGATGGGGCCCCACTTTGGCCTCCAGCTCGTCGGGGATTCTGCTTAAGATTCTCTCCCTCTCTCTCTGCCCCTGCCCCTGCTTGTGCGCACACACACACACACACACTCTCTCTCTCAAATAAATAAATAAATCTTGAAAAAGTGAAATACCAATACACCCAAAGTTCCAAAATCTTTGCAAAATCACATACTATTTTATATCCATACATATTTAAATAGAAATGTTGGAATTAATTTGAATGGACCTAGAGACAGTTTCCAAATTAGGAAACCCAGAAGATGTCAGAAATTCAGTAGGGCAAGTTAAAAATAGGAAGAATTAACAGTGGCTTAAGTCTGACTAGTACTGACCTTCGGTGGGGGTAGTGGCTTCAAGAGGCACAAGGAAAGCTTCTAAGGTACAAGTAATATTCTATATCCCCATCTACCTGGTGGTTCTGGGTATGGTCACTTGGTAAAAATCCACCAAGCTACATACACGTATGATTTGCACACTTTTCTGTATGCATGTTACCCTTCACTTCTAAAAGTTTATTATTGCTACTGTTAATGACCCTACTACTAAAAATAGTGATAACAATAGATTAAAAGCATGGGAAATAAAGAAAAGGAAAAACAAGAAAAAAAAGCATGGAAGAGAAAAGGGAAGAAACAAAAGACCACAGATATTTATCACAGTCAAAAATTAATCAAGTAACTGCGACTGTGTACTGCTTGCAACAGTTTCTTCAGAGGTCAAAAGTGTTAGCAATCAAGTAAATAACTGAGTTTCACAGAATGGGGATGAACATGAAAGGCAGTAAATGGGTGGGAGAAAGAATAATTAGGTGAGAGGTACCTTCACTAGGCAGTACAAGAGTGTGAGTGTATCCAACTGGCTTAAATGGAAAAGAACACACACAACATAGGATCCTGCATCGTGCTTGCCAGTTGTTGCTCTTTGAGCTGGTCCTATGATCTGCAATTATGACTATTTGGGAGTAGGTAATTTGTGGTGGGCACAGAGTATGCCTACTGAGAGACTTGGAAGGAAATTACAGATACCCTGCAAACAGTATTACTTGGAGGCACGGAGTATATCAAGACAGATTTTTTTATTATTATTATTATTGCAAATATAACATAGTCCTCTGACCCACGCAAACACAGTTTAAGCGTTCCAGTCTCCAAGGCTGACAGCAGCCAACCATTAAATAAACAAACCCTGGGGAGAATAAAAGTAACAAAGTGGAAACAACTGAATAATTTGCTAATTGATAAGGGATACACTTTTACCCTGACTAGCTAAGTTTCTCACTCCCTTTTCTTCCATTTATTACAAAGAAGGACATTTTAAACATTTTTAGCCACCGCTAGGGAATACTGATCAAAGCCCTACTTGCCAAGTACAAGAAGGTGTGGGGAACATTAAAGTTAAGGCATAGTCCTTGCTCACAAGAAGTCTACAATCAGTACAGAAGATAAGCCATGTATAAAAACAACCTTAATAAAACAGAATGTGATAAGAGAAGCAGCAGCAGAATCCTACACAACTTGGAAAAGGAGATTCCTTCCAGCTGGTGTTGTAAGAGAAAGTTTCTAAACAGAGACAGAAGTGAAGAACCGGTCATATTCCTAGAGAAGTGATCCAATTTGCCTAGAAGATAAGGTAGGACCTGTGTGGAGCAATGATGAATGAAAGGAACTGACTGGTCCGTAGGAACTGTTATTACTGGAAGGGCCTTACACTCCACTATAAAGGGTTGCTATTTATCCTGTGTCCACCAACAGTCAGAACGGCCGAAAGCTTCGCAGCAGCAGCACGGTATGATCATCACTGTGCACACCAAGAAGATCTGTCTGGCAACAGCATGACAGACAGACCCAAGTGTGAAAAGACAGAAGAAAAGCCACCAATTAGGAAGCTGCTATCATAATCTGGGTAAAATGATTACAGGCAATAGGGCTGGGGGGATAAAAGCATATACAGCGTGGAGATAAAACCCAGGAGACAAGAATGACTTAGAAAAAGCGGGTAGCAAAAGAGAAGAGTCAAAGATGACACAAAAGCTCGAATGTTTTGAGGATGGGAAATGGAAGAAGTATCAACAGAATTGGGGATGAACTAGTTTGTGGGATGCTGAGTTTGAGCTCAGTGTGGGGAAATAGATCAAACCAGTAACAAGGCAATTAGAAAACATGAGAAAACAGACTGACACTAGAGTTATCAAATCTGGGAGCCATCTACAGAGAAGTGACATGAGGTAGAAGGCCGAGGTTAGAATTTGAGGAACAGCTGTGCTTACTGGGGAAGAAGACAGAAGCAGCACTATTAACAAGGGCATTATAATGGTCCAGTGTTCTGAATGACAAGAAATCAGAGTTTAAAGAGGTAGAGTTTTAAATGTTCTTAAAACTCAATGCTATATTTAGAGTATAATAAAACCAAACATAGTAGTAAGTAGTATTAAACACAGTAAGAGCAAAACAAAATGCATGAAGATGATAAATACCAAAATCAGAGTAATGCTGAAGCATGGGTATGGGTACTGGAGAGAAGGGATGGTAACCTGGGGCTTCACATGTATTTTTACATTCTAAGTTCTTATGTTTAGACAAATGGGTGTTCATTATACCGTTCCTCTTATATACCTGTGGCTGCAATATTTTATAATTTTATAATTATATTTTCTGTCCTAAGAGGGAGCTTTTTTAAAAAATTTTTTTAAAGATTTTTTATTTATTTATTTGACAGAGATAGACAGCCAGCAAGAGAGGGAACACAAGCAGGGGGAGTGGGAGAGGAAGAAGCAGGATCCCAGCGGAGGGGCCCGATGTGGGACTCCATCCCGAACGCCGGGATCACGCCCTGAGCCGAAGGCAGATGCTTAAGGACTGCGCTACCCAGGCTCCCCCTAAGAGAGAGCTCTTAATGAACAAATTGGTATAAAAGTTAGAATTCAGATTGTAAAGGAGTTAAGAAGTAAGCAAATTTTAAAGACAAGGAGGCAGAAAGGCAAAACATTCTCTGGAGAGATTTTGCAAAACAAGCAAGCAAAGTAAGAAAAAGGGGTCTGAAAAGTTTGCAGGGCCTGGAAGAAGTTGTGTTAGTGTGCTGATGGTTTGTTACTTGTTACAGGGGAAAAAAAGAGTATATCATAGGCAAAAGGGACAAAGCCAATGGAGAAAAGGATATTGAAGATCTAAGCCAGAGGGAAAATGATATAAAAGGGTCCTAGGAGAGAATGTGATCAAGACCACAAATAAAAAGGGTGCCCCTGAAGGGAGAGGGAAAAAAATTTTTTTTCTCAGAAACCAAAGGGAAGAGACATAAAAAAAAAAAAATCTGCCGTTAAAAAAATATATGTATTGGGGCGCCTGGGTAGCGCAGTCCTTAAGCGTCTGCCTTCGGTTCAGGGCGTGATCCCGGCATTCCGGGATTGAGTCCCACATCGGGCTCCTCCGCTGGGAGCCTGCTTCTTCCTCTCCCACTCCCCCTGCTTGTGTTCCCTCTCTCGCTGGCTGTCTCTGTCACATAAATAAATTAAATCTTTAAAATATATATATATATGTATTGAGATTGCTCGTGTCAGAAAGCCAGTTTACTATCCATCTTCCCAAATAAATTCTCCATTGGTTGAAAAGGAGCTTTATCTGTTTTTGGTAATCTGGGGCCTAACAGAGTGCTTAACACACAGTAAATGCTCAATAAATGCACGAGGGAAGTGATCACCTCAGAAAACAGTGACAAATCAGGGACTGGTGGGCAGAAAGGGTTTGGTCCAACTGGAGAAAATAAAATGAAACTCTGAATTAGGGGCGCCTGGGTGGCACAGCGGTTAAGCGTCTGCCTTAGACTCAGGGCGTGACCCCGGCGTTATGGGATCGAGCCCCACATCAGGTTCCTCTGCTATGAGCCTGCTTCTTCCTCTCCCTCTCCCCCTGCTTGTGTTCCCTCTCACACTGGCTGTCTCTGTCTCTGTCAAATAAATAAATAAAATCTTAAAAAAAAAAAAGAAACTCTGAATCAATGAGAAATGAATAAAAGAAATGGCAAATAGCAGAAGGGATTCAGCCTTGGTTCCCATAAACTTTTGAGAAATTATGAGCAAGCAGACTGGGTTCAAGAAGTGTAGCTCAGATTTCCCACTTTGGGGAAGCAGGATACTTAGAATCAGGAAGGAGTTCTTAACTCAAAACTGAAAAATGCCTTGCTCCAAAACATACGCCCTTCTACGCAACAGTTCATCGTAAATCAGTGCCCTTATAAGGCATTCCTATAGCACACAATTCTTAGAAAGTTAAACACTGAGAACTGATTTTTAGATGAAATTATTTAATATTTTACTTAGATGTCCCCTGATGCTCAGTGTTTCCAATGCAGTGTTCTTAAAATGTCTGTGAACATATTCCTGACTAATGAAATTCACCAAAGCAAACAAAAATCAAAAATCTTTACGCCAGGTCACATACATGATTTTCATGAAGGAGTGGGGAATGGGGAAGAATGTCGCTTCATTAACAAATGCAAGAGGAAGTTGAGGACAGCAAAGCTCCACTCCTCACTGCCTGGTTCGTATCTCCAAGACTGCAGTTGTGGTCCAAGTCACACTAACCCTTTGCACAATTAGTGAGGGCTGCATTAGCAGGACCGGGCACTCCAAGTCCAGAATCCCTCTAGAGAGCAGGGAAATGATGAGTTCCATCACCTGGCCAACATCAGCAACCGCCAAACAGTCACCTCAGGGACTTGGACAAAGACATTTATCCGCTGTGCTGGCAACCACTACAGCCTACCTTCCTAACAGAGTCCTTTCTGTGAGGACCACTGTCTAAGTGACCTGTCATAGAGCTTTATAAAGCAGCATTAATACTGTGGGCCAAAATGAGATTGATCTTTGAGCTCCGTGGTCTCCTGTTGTCAACGGTGCATTATAAAACCAATACTAAATACTTTATAAACAGGTCTCCCTACAGTGTATTAGAAAAACAGTGCATATTTCATGGCCCATAGTTAGGTAGCCACATATCCATCAGACTAATAAATTATTTATTAGGTGCTCAGAAGTGCAATAAGAGTCAATAAACTAACTTCTGAATACTTATAAACTACTATTTCACTAGAAATTGTACCTGAATGAGAAAATTAGCACACTAACTGAATGGGGGAATGGAAATAAACCAGCTCTCTCAAGTGTACCATTAAAAGGAAGCACAGGCCTTATGGGTGAGAAGAGACGAAATTGTGTGTCCTGAAAAGAATCTGGGTTATTGAATTTACACAGAGAGCACCACCCAACCCCATGCTCATTTCCTTTCTCTTCTATATAGTTTTCTGTAGTCCTACCAACCCTGGGTAGGGCTCAGGAAAATAAAAATTGGTGGAAACATTTCGAACATACCCTGAATCAGGCCAGATGACATCTACCGGTAATGGTTTGCACCTGACATCTCCAAAGAAACTATACAATGTCTTAAGTGCACAAGCTTTCTGCTACATGTATGGCATGCAATTGAACATTTATGAACTAACATTTCATGTAGCATTTTTTTCCTGTTTTCAGTTAAAGCTCCCAAGACCACAGACGCCCTATGATACAGTCCTGATGCCCAGTCCAACATCATCAGGCACCTCTTTCCTAGTTCCACCCCTCTGGAAAAGGACCTTCTTTTCAAGAATGTATTTCAGCTCTTCATGAAGGAATTCTTCAGCTGGGAGTTATTTCCCAAGCTATCAGAGGCGTGGACCTTTGTGTAGTATTGTGGGTGCCATGGTTTCACATGTTGGCCACATTAATACTGGAGATCAAGCATCTGTAACCCACAGCTGAGTGTGCTCCAGCCCCAAAGCACCCGCAAGGCCGGTGCCAATGCAAACCACTCTTCCCATCCCACATCTGAACCACACTGGTTTTCTCTAGGAGCCAGGGGCTGAGATACAGTTCTGAAAATGAAGGTTTTGGGTTCTTTCCACTCACATGATGGGTATAGAGTGTTGAGAAGAATACTGCCAGAGGGACTGGCTCTATTTTTTCTCTCTCATTCCATACCAAGTGAATAAACCATAAAGAGGTTTACAGTGTCTAATGGTGTTCCAAAATCTCCCGGGGGAAAACCTAAATGGATAAATATATAGATTCTTGCACATTGTTTTCATTTTTCCTCCTAGAGTCTTATGGTTTCACCCCTATAGGCTGGAGTGTTTAGGGTTGAAAAACATTTTATGTGGGTAGGAAAAAAGAAGTAGAAATAAAGGAGAAACATGGCAGAGACGTGATTTCACATCACTTTCTCAAAGAGATCTCCCCAAATCCTAGAAATAATGAAAGAGTTGATGTAAAAGTGTAAGACAAGACTAGTTTCTTATATTACTTTCTCTACTACAACCACTACAGCTAAGATGATTATTCATATTAATGAGTTTGGTATGTAGACAAAACTATAAAAGATGCAGTCTCTGACCTCAAGTACTTATCTCTGTCTTTTGGGATTTACTCCTCCTGCTAGATTTACTTTTATTCTTCATACCCTTGCCCAGAGGAAGTGATCATCACTCAGGACTTGGAGCATTTCCATGGGTGGGGTTTAACTATGGCAATGAGAAGTGAGGGAACTTTTGCCCTTGGACAGAGACACTGTTGGCCCCACAGCTCAGGATGTCTAGTTTGTAACAAAGAGAAATATAAACTCCCTGTTAAATTTTACACTGGTCTCACTAAGCTTTATCAGAAAAATCTTATGAAGTGTGAAAGCATATTGTATTCCTGTGCTTTACTGCATCAAGCACACATACACACCAACTGTATCAATGCACACAAATGAGCTAACATTAGACGACGGTCTCTACTCACCCTTTATGTTCAGTTATTTACATTCTGTGTATGTGCTTATAGCATATGTAGGAGCGAGATCCATGGACTCTTAAGTCCTCAAGTTCTACAGTCCAATTACTTGGGTTTGAATACCTGTGGAACCTTTTATTAAATATGTGACCTTGCCAAGTTACTTAATCTCTCAAAGTGCCAAAATTCCTCATCTATAAAAAAAAAAGTTCACCCAATTGTGAAGATTAAATATTTCAATTAGTGCAAAAGGTTTAGATGAGTGCCTAGAGCAGAAGCATTCAATAAGTATTAGTTGCTACATATACATGTGTGTGTAAAGACAGATTTCAAACTATAAGCCCACGGGCCAAGTTTGTTTTGGTTGGCTTCGTCCCTGAGTGTGTATGAGTATGCATGTACGTGTGCTTAATTATTGGCCAACACGTTAAAAAAAAATCAAGGTTTAAATTAAAGTATGGCTTTCCAACTGCTGGGGATGGAATGGGAAGAAGCAAAAGGTGCAGTTTCAGGGAACTAAAGATATGGCAACAGAAATCTGTGTTCCCTCCTGACAACATTCTGCTGCAGTAGATAAGAGCAGAAGCTATTCTTTTCAGCAGTACCCACAGATGAGCACAGTCTCCACTGCTCCTCTTTGTCTCACATCCCAACCACTTCCCTCGAATCCATGACCTGCTGGCCACTATGGCCATTTGAGTTTGTGACTCCTGGCTCTCAGTTATGCCTCATCAACCTGACACACATATATGGAGAATTCATGCACACAGAAATGAAAGTCATATTAAAAAAAAAAGTCAAGTACCAAAACTATTTTCCTCTCTCTTTTTTTAAAGATTTTATTTATTTATTTGAGAGAGAGAAAGAGAGAGAAAGCACGAGCAGGGGAAGAGGCAGTGCGGAGCTCCCTGCTCAGTGGAGAGCTGGATACGGGGCTCAATCCCAAGACCCTGGGATCATGACCTGAGCTGAAGGCAGACGCTTAGCTGACTGAGACACCCAAGCATCCCCCAAAACTATTTTCTATTAGATCTACCTCTGATAAAAGTAACATTGAAATTATGTTCCCTTTTGCATTTCCCTAAGCCCTATATATTTTTGTATTTATATTTATATATATAAACAGCAAGTAAACCCATTACCTGTCACTTGTATCAGAGCCTCTGCTAGTGACAGACACAGGCTGTGTGACAGCTATTAAGTATTAGTGGTTCTCAAATATTTTTAACCAGTGGAGACCTCTCTAAAAAAGTAGTTTATACCAAACACAGAGGGCAGAGAAAACACAGAGCTTGAGCCCCTTGGCTTCTAGAGTCTGAAATACCTTTGCAGAACTGAAAGGCAATACCGCGAAATGTTTAGAAAATTGATCCACTCCTACTGCTTTACTATACAAACAAGGAAACACAGGCAAAAAAAAAATCAAAAAATGAGATGGTGGTAAAGCCTGGACCATTTTTTGAGGCTTGTGTCTGTAACTGCTTTTACATCAGTTCAAAGCAGTGGTGCAGGGAATCTAGCACAGTGCAAAGTTGGTCTACTTTCAGGAATAGTACAAGTCAGTTGACTTCACCCTGGCAACTTGCAATCAGCCATGGTGGGAATACTTATATCACAGCAGCAAACCCTACAAATAAAAGCTTCTCTGCCCCATAAACCAGTTTTTAAACATTTACAAGCACACCACTAGTTGAGATTCTGATATCTGCATGTTGGGCATCTTCCTATGGTACATGTGATCATGTGTGTGTGTGTCTTTGTACTTCTTTCTAGAGATATGAGGATTCTGGTGAGGGGTATGAAGAAAACCAAACCAGACACGTAAGAGAGAAAATAAATCAGTGCATACATTCGAAATGCTTAGTATGTACAAGGCACTGTGATAAATGTTGCAAAAGATACAATTACAGTAAGATCTCAGCATCCAGAGCTCTTAGGAAATTAATCGTTTTAGAAGGACAAAGAGGCTGGGGATGTTACTTTACATTTATGGAGCACCTGTTATGTGCCAGGAAAAGCATAAAATATTTTTTCATTTGTTCTTCACAGGTCCTATGAGATAGGTATTATTATTTTCATTTTACCAATAAGGAAGTTGAAGCTAAGAGAGTTAAGTCACTTGGCTAAGGTCTTATATTAAGTGTCAAAGTGGAGACTCAAAACCAAGTTGGTCTGATTTCAAAACATGTGTTCATCCCAATATCCTACAATACCTCTCACAAGGTTTCTGCCATTTTAGGTAAGAATTTTCTTAAAAAGTGTTGTATATCCACCCCTTTTTTAAACGGGATAATTCTGGCTAATTAAAATTTTTCATTTTGTTGTTCTTATTGTTTTTAAGGATTTTACTTTTAAGTCATCTCTACACTCAACATGGGGCTCAAACTTACAACCCCAAGATCAAGAGTCACATGCTCTACCAACTGAGCCAACCAGCCACCCCACAAGATTTTTCATTTTGAACATCAAATTAAAATGTAGTGATACCTTCAGGGCTTCTAAGGACTTGTGGGGGCTCTGTTTGCTACTGGAAGGGGGGAAAAGAAAGGATCTCTGGGAATGCTCTATCTTCTAATTTAAAAATTTACCATTTTGGGACGCCTGGGTGGCTTAATCGGTTAAGCGTCTACCTTCTGCTTGGGTCATGGTCCCAGGGTCCTGGGATCGATTCCCATATAGGGCTCCTTGCTCAGCAGGGAGCCTACTTCTCTCTCTGCCTGCTCTGTGTGCTGCTCCCCCTGCTGTGCTCTCTCTGACAAATAAATAAAATCCTCTAAAAAATTGCCACTTTATCCTTTCGTAGTTATAATTACTTCTTGTATCTCAATATCTGCCTTCTTCCTGCTTCAAGAATTTGCTGTGTTATTTTATTATGAACCTTTCCAAAGGAATATTAAGCAACTATTAACAAGAATGAAATAAAGCTATGAGTATTGATAAGGAACATCTCCAAATAAATCATAAGAGGCAAGATACAGAACAGGAAATACAGTATACTACCATTCATGTCAAAAAATGAAAAGAGAAAACTTGGGGAGGGGCTAATAAATACTTCTATATTTAGACTAAGCTATTTCTGGAAATACTTTTAAAAATCAAATTACTTCTAAGAAGGAATGGGAAATCTGTTTTCTCTGTACACACTTCTGTACTCTTTTCTTACTTCCTACAATATTTATGTATTAGCAATTAAGGAAACAAAAAATTAGAGGTTTAGAGTTTTCAGGTTGTAAGAAAAATGTGCGGGGGATGACTTTCTTAGAAGTTTGATATCTAAGCTTGGATGCTTTGTTTTATACCTTCAGAATTCTCAAAAGCACTGCTTTTCCTGGTTCTCAACTGTGCTAATATTTGTAAAGTGTTAACATGTAAGACAAGAGTCTCTAATTTCACCTTACAGTGAAGTAGGAGATTACACATAAACACGTGAGTTTTTGTAAAACATATAACTACCTACTCTCTCTTACTAAAGTAGAAGTGCCACAAATCAGTATTTGTATTATCAGCTAAAACGTTGCCAAGAGCATAATTTGGTCAAAGAAGGATATAAGTTGAGTTTCTTGGGCTAAGGAGAATATCATATGACAAAGAGAACCTTCCAAGTGGGTAGAGGGGCCTGAATAAAAGTGTAAGAAAGTACTGTTCCATAGGTAGATGAAGAACGTAACAAGAGATGAGGTTAGAAAGAGGATACACAGGCACACTTGAGGCCTTGAAATTTAGGCTTTATGTTGCTGAACAGAAGAGTTAAATAATGGAAATTTTCTTCCGTCTAGGAACAGTGTGCGAGATGTATTAGAAAAGAGAAAGTTCTGAGGCAGAAGTATTCAATTAAGGGATCTGTGTTGTACTCAAGAATGTAAGTTCCAAGGGCAAGGAAGTTTGTAGGTTTTTTATCTTTTTGTACCACAGGATTCTAACACCTGACCCTAGAGATGGTCAGCACATCACAGAACATGAACATCTAAACTAGGGTACGGTGAGAAACAAAAACACAAGTTAGAGTTATTTTGTTTTTTAAAAAATCTTGAAGAACTGATGCTTAATAAATTTCAGCTTTCAGGGAAAAGAAGGAATCAAAGATAGTTTGAAGATTTCCAGTAGGAAAAATGGTGGAGGGACCTCCTAAGACTAACAATTATATGCATTAAACATAATTTGATATTTTACATGTACATGGACTGTAGGGTTAAAATATTTCTACAAAAAAAATATTCTCTGGGGTACCTGGGTGGCTCAGTCAGTTAAGCATCTGCCTTCGGCTCAGGTCATGATCCCGAGGTCCTGGGATCCAGCCCCACGTGAGGCTCCCTACTCAGCGGGGAGTCTGCTTCTCCCTCTCCCTCCGCCCCTCCCCCCTGAGGCTCGCTAGTTCTCTCTCAAACAGATAAATAAAATCTTTTAAAAAATATTCACTGAACTTAATAAATGTCTAAACACTGAAATTATGTTCTATCCTTGATTCTCTACCATGTATTCCTGACTGGCATCTCATTCAACAGCATATGGCTTCACCACTCACCTAGAGCCTGACCATATTTCCCTTACAGCACCTACTACGTTTGCCTTGCACTATCAAAATGTCATACAGAAGCTATACGTTTGACAAGGCAATCATCTATCCAAGACAGATGGGCATGGGTATCCCTCCAGAATGCCTGGCTACCTAATCAGTAAATACAAGTTCTCTCTCAAACAAGCTTTAGAATCTGCCAGATTTCTGCAACTGAATATCCTTCTTACTTAGAACTCAGTATTTCTGATTTGGACCATAATAGTCTCTCCAAAACTGCTGCCTACCACATTTCACATTTTTTGTTAATGAACAATGAAGCCTCCCAACCATTAAGACTTAAAAGCAAATTCATATCTGTTCTGCCTCTATATTCTTACCATGTTTGGCGCACGGCCTTGTATTCAGGGGTGTTTAAGAAGATTGGCTGAATGTATAAGCACATGATTAATAAAGGAAGGGTCACAGCAACTTTCAGGAGTTTGCACACTAGGAGGAGAAATTCAGCTCCTGATTCCACTGACTTTTAACTCAGCAGCTATGACAAGCACTGCTAATTGAGGACAACACTTTTTTTATCCTCCTCACCCACCTCAGTCTCTGAAAGCGCTCACCACCAGTCAGTTAAAATTCACCCCCAAGATGAAACATATTTGTCGTCACTGAACTATGCCTTTTTAAGTTCCAACCTGGTATCGTTTTTAAAGTTTTTTCAGGTAACCCCAAAGGAAAAAGTTGAAAACACTGATAAGGTCAAAACTAAATCCAGAACTATGAACTTACTTATAAAATATTCCTTCCTTTTGCATTCACACTTGGTCAAGATACCTGTACACCATAAGCACTGGAGTGCTGTGTGAAGAAATGTAAAATAAAGAGCTCAATCTTCCTCTGTGGTCTCTTCAGCATACAAGTGGTAAACGCCTTCAAGGAAAATGTGGCACCGCATCTAAGAGATCAGCAATGAAATCTCTCAAGAAAAGTCCATCCCTGTTCTCTTTCCAGACATCCCCCTATCTCTCAGTTTCCCCTTTACTGCAGATTTAGTTTTCTCAAAATAAAAATAAATAAATATCAAATACTACGGAAACATTTGTCCAAACAGCACACAAGTAATCACATAAAAATCGTAACAACTTTTCTAGAAATAGTAACTCAATCAAGCACCATACTATGTATATATATTTTAATGAATTTCTTTTTAAATTATGTTTAGTCTGATGAAATCACTCAAAGATCCAATTTTAAGGTACTGTGGCTTAAATTTCTAACTGAAGACAAAATTAACTGCTGTGTGACATTTCTAAGAATTTTTTAAAATCAGATCATTTAAGAAATAAAAGAACAGATGGTAAACTGTTTACCTTGTCACACTTTGCGGCAAAAAACAAAAACACAAACAAAACAAAACAAAAAACCCCTCGATGGGAAGGAATTACGTTTCAGAATGTAAGATGTTTTGGCTCTTTTTATTTTGTTCCATTCTGTATAACTAGTGCCTGAACACAAGGAACAAAATACAAACTGCTAGGAAAAATAGGAAGGTACAATATTTTCAAAAGCGTGTACTTCCATCTTAGATAGATAGTACCAAGTCTACTGCTTTAAAAACAATTAAGTATTACCTGAACTGCAGCTTCCAGGCACATTAAAGACAATGTCTTCACAATATTAAAACAACTGATCAATGAAGTCAATGTGTTTGGGGGCAGTAGTAAGTCAAATGAGATGTTTCATGCTGCTGTAGACAAAATAACCAACTGACTGAAGCTGTGAATTAGCAGTTTCGGCTTAGAACTAAAATTCTCATGCAGTCTTTGAGTACAAGTCATTTTTACAAATTATTTGGCAATCATGCATTTCAAAGACAGCCTCTCAAATGGCCAGATTTAAAAAAAAAAACTTACAAGTTATAAAGTAATCTGTACACTTTCTTTTCTGGATTCTATCGTTCTCTAAACCAATACACACCGTCGAGTAAACAAACAAGATTGCAACAATCTTTTCTAAAAAGGAAAAAAGAAAGTCTCATAATTGGCCCTATCTGTACCATAACAAAGACATTGTGGGAGGAGGGTGAGTTGGCGACCCTGCCAAAGCTAAATGTATTCCACATGGTTCGTGCCGGTGAGCTTTGCAAAAGGGGGAGAAAATCTGACACTTAACGCTTCAACATGAACAAAACCTACTAGATCCACTCTCTATTATGATTCCGGTTACACATCTTAATAGTGATTAAAATGTATGGAACTGCACAGAGCGTAATGTCAGGAAGTTTCCTTGTCCCTTAATATCATGTGAACACCCCAGGTCAAATATAACATGACACTAATGGTCTGGAAGCAAAGTAGATGACCTGAAACTAGGTATTTTATTTTAACAGATCTCACAGACTCCTCTTTCAATGGCTGTGGGACAGACACAGCAGAGTTTGAACATTAACAAAGGCTGTTAAGGTAAAGCTTAATCCCAAATGTGTTAGCACAAAACTACTACTTCAAAAGATTTTAGAGGATGTTTTATTAAATCCTGAAATGCATGTCCTGGTAAATTTCTGTACAAATCTGATTTACAAATTCCACTGAAAATGTTTCACAGCTGGCAGAATAAATTACAACAATAAATCATTATTAAATAACTGTAAATCTTTGTAATGACATAATGCCTAACTAAAAAAGTATGCAGAAGTGAACATTCAGTAGAAGAAAAGCACTCTTCACACAAGAAAACAAATTACAAAACTTACCATGCCAACACCACAATATGATTCAGTGACTAAACAGGGAAATAAAATTCACATAAATAGTACTTAAATCTGCAGTGGAGCTGTGTTCACTACTGCATCAGAACGAATTGTATGACAAGCGGTAATGGGCTCAAGTTTCTGACATTAGCGTTTACACTGCCAAAGGGTAAGGCTTCCGCGTACATCTGCATCCAATATTTTGCTAGACAATAAAAACATATCCCAGGTATCCATCAGCAAGCCCGGTTTGCCCCTTCTGTAAAGTTTTATAAATATTCCATAAAAAATCATCTGTTTTCCCACTACCACACGCTACCCCATACAGAATACCACCCTACTTCAAAATAAACTTTTTTGAAAAATATATATAGTTATATTCTTCTTGATGTGGAACAGATGGATAGTTACAGTAATCCATTACTTCAGATGTCACTTGAAGTGAATCACACCAAACGTTCCTGTCTTATTTAGATCTCCCGAGCCTCCATTTGTTAAAGTGCAGACACTTGGTACTTGTGTCGCAACCAACAAGGCACAGGGCTCCCGCCAAGACGAGCTCGAGCAAAGCGAAGGCCCCAAAGTGCTGGCTTACAGTGTGTGATTGCTTCTTTAGCCTCTCTGGAAGGGTAAATTATTAACCGACAATTTCACAGCAGAAAAACTGTCTAAGATAAACCCATTAAAACAGTTAGTCTACCGAATATTTCACACTGCCAGTTGGTAAAATCTTTGTCCAAGTCACTACTGCCCACTCTTGTTTGTGTTTATATTTCAGTTCACAGTCATTACTCTTCATAAAATGAGAACATGTCCATGAATGCCACCTCTACCTGTTTTTCGTTTTGCCAAGCTCCAGGTGGCAAAAGTGTCTCTCAACAAGGAACCTCTGCCTTTTCCAACAAGTGCAGAATTTACTAATACGCTATTCAGGAAAGTTGCTCTCAACATTTACAAACTGAGCTATCCAATAAAATAAAGGGCAAAAATGGTTTCTATTTTAGTCTAGATCAAAATGTTTTTGCAAACAGGAATAGAATATTTTCCCCCTATATTTCATTTTCTAATTTGCCTTCAGTTACAGGTATAAAAAAAATATCTCTTTTTCCATGTGCAACAACTGCTTCACAAAGGTTGTTATTAAATGCATCTAGCCAAGAAGCACTTGGGCCCCACAGTCATGTACAGTTGGCCCTTGAACGATGTGGGGTTTAGGGGTGCCAACCCTCCTCCAAGCAAAAAATCTGTGTATACATTCTGACTCCCCCCAAACCGCATTCCTTTTAAAAGCCTACTGTTGACCAGAAGCCTTACCAATAATATAAACAATCAACACATATTTTGTATGTTGTATGTATTATACACTATATCCTTACAATAAAGAAAATGTGACTATGTTGAGAAAAAAATATTAAGAAAATCATAAGAGAAAAATTACGTTTACACTACTGCATTTATCAAAACAAATGTGCATATAAGTGGATCTGCACAGTTCAAACCATGTTATTCAAGGTCAGCTAGATGTATTTCTTCCCAACAAGACAATTCTCCTTTCATCTCTACTTCCATCTGCACAAAGCCATTCTCTGCATCTTGCTGACCCTCATGGGAGAGCAAAGATCTGTGCTGTGGCCTCAAAACCTGGCACATTCCAGACCCAATAAAGGACTGAGTAAAAGGATACCTAACTCTGTGAAGGGAAATAAAACATCCAAAAGTTATATGTGGAAACAACTGAAAACATTTCTAAATAAGCAAGAGAGGCCAAGACAGCACGCAAAGGCACACTGACCCAAAAGGAGAGGGTGGAGAACACGTATGGGCACAGGGAAAGGAGTCAAGAGGAGATCTGAGAGACTGAAGAGAATGTACAATGTACAAAAAACAGAAGTCTAGCTTACAAGAGTGTGTGAGCTAGATTTTCAGCTACATTACCTAGGAAAAGTAATCAAAAAATGAAAATATTGACCACTGCTATGATTATGTCTTCAGTACCCATCATTTAGGGTTGTCTACTTAGGTTAACCCCATGATTATACAAGCAAAGACATGACTTCCTCTTTTCTTCCTCACCCTACCTCCCATTTCTCAGGGCAATCCAGTCTGCTCCCAGGCTTCAGTTACCAATGGATCTTTGATGTCCCCCAAATCCCTATCCTCAGCCTAGATTGCTCATTCACTGCAAATATATTCAACTGTCTACCTATCATCTCCAAGGGAATGTCTAATAGGAACCTTCACAAGTGTTGATCCCGGACTCCTCAAATCTTCTCCTTCAGAGTTCAGCACCTCATTAAATGGTACCACTGGCCACCAAGTACTTGGAAAATAATTTGTTTCCATTTATAAAGGCTCCAAAGAATATTTTATCTTTTCCCATTTTCTTAAGAGCACTTTCTTGGAAATACAGTGAAGCTTAGTCCTTACATTAACCTTTGGAACAGAGATAAGTCTCTAGGGATCAAGTCCACTCTCCAATTTTCAGCGTAGAGATATCTCCAAGCTTACATGCCAGATCACCTCAATATGTAAAAACAAACCTCTAGAATTAGCTCGAGTGTCTCTCATGAGATGTACAGAACATTCTCACAGGAAGCAGCCCTTTTTCTCTAAAAAAGATGAGACACTAAAGCACTTTGTTCTGCTCTGATGTATAAACTGTGAGATTTTGTCCCAACTTTGTAGTCACTTCCGTGTTGCCACACATGCATGTAAATCTATGAATGCCTCCTCAATAATAAATCGTATTCTTTCTCTCTCTTCTAGGTGGCTAAGAAGGTGTCCTTTTTATTGGCAGGATTACTTTACTTCTGCAACAATCTCTCCCTGTCCCTCTGAAAACCCACATGCAATCTCCACATACCTTCTAGTTTATCTCCTAAATAATCTCTGGATCCATCTGCTCTCCACCCCTGTGGCCACCACCCTAAAGCAGACTCCATTTTTTGATAGTTAAAATAGCCTCTGACCTCAGCTTTTCTTGCATTTACTTTTTCTCTTATCCAAACCATTCTCCTCCAAATTACAGCTGACTTTTCCAAACTCCTTTCAGAGGACCCTATAGGATCTGACCTCTGCCAACCTAACCAGCTTTATCCTTTGACCTTCACAGTGACCCCAGATTTTCAGTGTGCTCCAGCCATTCTCTGGTCACCTTTAAGCCCTTTCCCAAACCTTCAGAGATGGTTTCTTTACCTCGACTAGAGTAGGTAATTATCCATTCCTATAGCACCCTGTACTTCCTCTCAGCACTTGTAATTATTTAGTTTCTAATTTCCCTATCGTTCAATAAGCACTATGATGGCAGAGCTCTTTGCACCTATGTCCCCAGTGCAAACAGATTCAATAAATACTTCTGATTGAATGTCCCAACTTATTAGCCAGTAAAAGTAAGAAGCAGTTTAAAAGCAATTTAAAAATATGTCATTTTACCTGCTTTATTATATGTATTTATGTTGATCTCAAATCTCTTCCTAACTGGTATTATATCTTAAAGTTTGTTGTTTGTAACTAATTTAATAAAAAACCATTATCTGAAAAATTGAGACTCCTCATAACCACTGTTTTCTGGCTACTCCCAGTTCCCCGCTTATCAAGAGAGAAATGAACCCCATTACACCCTAGGGTTTGAGTCCAATAAGCCCTTGAGCAATTCCTTGACAACCGCCAAACATGACAAAAATGTGAGATACATTTTGTCAAAAGGTTGGAGACACTTCTTCAGACCTAACACAAGCATTTATGTTCCTAGCTTTCTTCAAGCCCCTTTCTCAAAACTCCAATGTGAACAACAACTAATGCAAATTTTGCCCTTGTAACTTTACTCATTGTTCTCAACATTTATTGAATGTCTACTATATGTTCCTGGTACAATGGTAGTACTACAGGAAAAAAAAAAAATCACAGTTGCAAAGCCAAACAATTCATTGTTACTTAAGAGCAAAATGAATTTTACCAACCCATATATAAAGAAGTTGTATAAATTACCAAGTATTATCCATGTTACCAAACAGCTTTTGTTCCTTCATAGTTTTCAGATCTCAGTAATAATTTTATTCAACAAGTTACAAACACAAAGCAAGGAGTGACAGCTTTCTACGGCGGCCATAATGAATTACCACTACTTTAGTGACTTAAAAAATAAAAATTTATTATCTTACAATTAATAGAATATCTTATAGAATAATTGGTCAGAAGTCCAACAGAGGAGTCAGGGGACTAAAAGAAAGGTGCTAGTAGGCTTGAACTCCTTTCAGGGGCTCTGGGAGCTTCTACAGGCCTCCTTGGGCTCAGGGAGGCCCCCTTGCTCCATCTTTGAAGCCAGCAATGTATCTCTCTGACCATTCACGCATCCTCACCTCTCTGTCTCTGATCACAGCCGGGAAAGATTCTTTTAATGATTCATGTGATGACTGGGTGCACAAAGGTAATCCAGGATGCCCTCCCTATCTCAAGGTCTTTAACCTTAATCACATCTGCAAGTCCCTTTTATCATGTAAGATAACACTCACAGGTTCTTTTTTTTTTTTTTAAAGATTTTATTTATTTATTCGACAGAGATAGAGACAGCCAGCGAGAGAGGGAACACAAGCAGGGGGAGTGGGAGAGGAAGAAGCAGGCTCAGTGCGGAAGAGCCTGATGTGGGGCTCGATCCCGTAATGCCGGGATCATGCCCTGAGCCGAAGGCAGATGCCTAACCGCTGTGCCACCCAGGCGCCCCGTACACTCACAGGTTCTTAAGAGTTGGACATGGTTTGGGGGGGGAGGACATTATTCTGCCATTATTTTGCACAAAAGTCATTCGAAATTTTCAAGTTAGTATTCCCAACTGAGAAGTAATAGCATTCCTAATTGCCTAGTATGTGACATCTGCTAATTTAATATGCAGTTAAGGCACAACGTATCAATGAATCTTATTATCACAATCAGAATCTTTGATGGATCTATTAGTTTTACTTACACTTACAGATGTAACAATTGAATAAACCTTTTAAAAGAATTACTATTTCTCTTTGATTTGAATGGGAAGAAGGCAAGTATTCCAGGGTCAGAGTGTATGTTTTTGGTATAAACATAAATTCCTGGGGGAATCTGTTCTGATTATACCACTGATAAATTCCAGGAAACTAAATCAGCTAAAATGGGTTATAAGACTTAACTTCAGAATAATAGTTTTCAGTTCACACCAAAAAGCAATGTAAAAAAATGGAATATAGGTTACCACAGCTGGCTATAATCTACACTTTAATAATATGGAAGACGTAATTTTCACTCGAAAATCTTAGTTGGAATTGAGACTTAGTTAACTGCCTTTAATATTATTTTGTACTTTTTCTTATGAAAAGGATTTTTTTCAGAGAGAAGTCAAGGACCACACCTGAAGCTTGTTTTAGTCAGGGGCAGTATGTTTTCTCTATAGATGTCAGAAATGACTTTAATGGAAAAGTATAGTTATTTTTTTTTAAGACTTCAGGGACAGAAAAACCATCAGATTTTTTTTTCCTTTTTTTTTTTACCTCCAAAATCCTATCATTTTGATAGAATGTAAGTAAGGTTTCCAACTAAAAAGGAATTACCAGTATCAATGTGAATCAGTGTTAATGTCCCTCACAATATATAAGGAGAAAAAAGGAATACTAAACACTGCATAAAAACAAATCATCAAGAGAACAACCATTCTTAACCATGCCATTTATACATAATTCAGTTTTACTGTTACATTTTTAAATCTGTGAAAGCATTCCATAATCACATATAAAGCTAGAAGTACAAAAATATCATAGGATAGCTCAATTTTTGAAGAAACTCTATGAGCTAAGTATTTTCTGAATTTCATTTGCAATGAAAATGCATTACTTTTATAACAAGAAAAATCTGTAATGCTACTTGGGGTGGGGGGAAGGCAGGACAGGAGAGTGTCCTAACAAAGCCTATCTAAGCACACCACCAAGCACTCATCTTCATACTAAAATTAAGGCAGAGAAGACAAATTCAATATAACCTCTCCTCAAGGTGACTAGTAATTACCACCTGACTACCATAGTTGTGCTCACTATTGAGTCTCAGAAAATGTACTCATTACTGGCTAGAATATAAATAGACAAGTTGTTGAATAATCTGTACATTCTACACACAAACAGACACACACGCACATAGCTAATCCTGTGAGGCAATGGAGGTGTTTAATCTTACTGTGGTATTAATTTCAATATATACACATATCAAATCAGTACATCGTACACTTTAAAATTATGTGTTATATAATCATATTGTACACTTTAATTACATCTCAATAATGGTGGAAAAAATGAACATCCCAAGTTGTGGTCCTAAATCATGCATTGTCAACAGAAGGAAAAAAATTAGATTTTACAATAGTTTGTGGCCCTCCAAAGCTCAACACTACCAAACAAAATCCTATATATTAGGATTTAATGGATATTGGGAGTGGGGAGAGGGCAAGGATTAGGACAAAATGTATAAAAAGGCTCCACAGGCCCTAACAGTGAAAAAAAGGTTGAGAAACAGTCCAAATCAAGATGGAAATAACCCTGGCTATCAACTACAGGAATATGAATGGTAGGGATAACCACATAACTACCTGCTTCATGCCTAATCCACTCCTATGGCCCCACTAGTTCTGGGGCATGTCCAAGGATGACCAAATTTGACCACTCAGGAAATATATAAACATCACATTAGTCCATTTAAGTCATTTGTAAACTCCCCAGGAGTTGTATTTAACCACAACAAAGAAGGTGGCAAATTACTTTAAATTCTGTTTAGTCTCAAATAGAAAATGAAATTATTGATATGAAATTTGGGAAGGAGGGACACAGGAGGAAAAATCATGGGTGCTTCAGTATCTCTTCAAAAACATAGGTAATACTGAACAAAAAAGCTTTGTTAGTCATGATACACGCTTAAGAATTTTCACACGTGGGGATAATTAAAGAAGAAAAAATACTTCAGTGTAGAAGTAGCTGCAACTTAAAAGGAATTTCACTTGTTTTATTCTTGATTTTGAAAAACTAGTATTATACCTATAGCAGCCATATGTCCCTGATTTTCCACAACAACCCCAATTTCATGTAACGGTATTCTTACTCCTGCTCCCCAAAAGTGATTCTTTAAATACAAAACTATGATCTCATCTAAAACTTTCCATACAAACAAATCAATACCAGAAAATCCACTGTTATACCCTAATACTTGGGGGATAGAGGAGACTCAGAAAAGTATAACATTCTACTCACATTTAAAAGCAACATACTGTACCTTTAGGATTCTAGTAAACGAAGAAAAGTTAGAAAACCAAATAACAAATGATGAATTGTTTGGACCTAAGCATATTTATTTTAGGAGTTCTTAATCCTTCAGTACTTGTAATTGTTTCTTTAGACTCCCTTGCAAAGCATTTTTGATTGAAGGAATTATCTTCTATTTCAGACCATGGCACTGAACTCTCTTGTGCTTCATCTAACAAGCACTGCACTTGAGGAAGAAGCACTTTACAAAGTCACATGTGTATGATGCATAAGAATATTCGGTCCAATAAGGTAGTAAAAGTGAAATACATCATGGTACTCAGAGTATCAAAAATTAAAAAGAATAAACATAGAAAGTAGGAAAATCTCTTAACCAAGAAGAATCAACATAGTCACCCTCATTAGTTTCATAAAGTTAAGACAAAGGACAGAGTAGGTTATTTTAGAAAAGTAACACCTTAAGATCCAAAGAAACTGTACTTCAGGAGCAAACTTTACTCTGGGAGATGAGAGTTGATCTTCTATTTTCTCAAGGACATCATCTAGGTGATGCCATCCAAGGCCATATGGAAGCACGTCTCCTTCTGGAATACTATATGAGGTGTGAGGAAGTATTCAAGACAAAATGTCAGAGGGGGCTGATCTAGGAAACATAATCATCTTGTATAAAATGTTGCAGAACACTACCCAGAAACGATCAAAGATGTTTATCCACTCTGCCCTCAACATCTCTTCTCTCTCAGAGAAATGGTATTTCAAAAAAAAAGAGAATGAAAGTTATAAATGGAGATTCATCAAAGCCCACAATCCACTTTAAAACTCTCGAATATGCAGGCCATAGAAAGGGTATGTGAGCACGTACACAATTCAGGGAGCTCAACACCAACAGCGGCTCCTGGGAAAAAATTGGAGGTACGTTATAGCCATCTCCCATCTGCCTCAATTTTCTTTTTCAATTTTCAAGCAAAAATAGTTTGCTTTTTGCTCACAAACTAACAGAGGTAGGGAGGAACAGAACCTGGCCTCAAGGGTAGAGAGACAGGTAACCTGACCTCTTAATGTCCCCTGCCAACTACTGAATCTATACAGCTCATTCTGAGACTTACTATTTAGCATTTAAAAAGCCCCCCTTTGTACATGTCACTGTAATGAAGTAACAGTAATAATAACAATAATGAAGATGCCTTGTATCTAGTGCCTTATATCTTAAAGTGCTTTAATGACTTTAATGGATTGAAGCATCCCTATGAGATCAAAGTCAGATATTATCATTTCCAGTCTACATAATAGAAAATCAAGGAAGAAAGGTTAAGTAACTTGACCAAGCCTCACTCATCAATACAGCATTTTGATAACAGTTAAGGGGCTGCTAGTCCCTTTGCTGCTTAGCTGGCTGCTCAGCTCACCCTATAGTCTAACCCCAAACAGCTCTCTGGTTTAAGGGGCTACGGTGACTAGACACTGGCCTGAGAAAACTGCCTAAACTTGCCATCAGTGAGGTCCAAAGAGCTCCAGAGAATCTGTCAGTAGACAAACGCATTCTTACATAAATCGAGTATCTTCCTTTTGATTTTTGAGACCCATGCCACCCACTCAAATATTACACTGCAAAATCACGTTGAGATGAGGGTTTATTCTGTAACTTAGTAATTAGAAACCAAAACACACAGGATAAAGGGAACAGAAAGGAGACACCTATCATCAGGGTCTTTTCCAAGCTAGTGGTGAGTGGGAGAAAAACTGCAGAGCCTGTTACTTGCAGATAATAAAATCTAACCTTCCTAGTCCCATTAAATCTGTTAAAGATGAACACAACACACCCAGCTAAAGAATCCTCAAGTATCATGTCACGAAGGGCAGCAACAACATCTTTAACAATTACAAGACCCAAAGATTGAAAAATGCAAAGCTGTACATGCATTTGGTCATGTTCATGTTTACAGACGTCGTGTCCTCCTACTACAAAAACTAATCACTCCTCACTGGAAGACTTTACCAAGAGGAAAAAAATAACTTAATCCTAACATGAAATCTCTTTATTACTTATTTATTTGGGTTACCAAGTATGTGATCAGAATTAAAATAAGAGCTAGCATTGGTTCCTAATAAAAGCTAACCTTGCTCTCCCACACACACAAAAGTAATTCTGTTTAGAAACCTTCTATTTTTTGGCCCCAACCCATTTTTGGGGTGTGTAGCTCACTCACTGCCAGTAATTGCTTCCATACAATACCCTGTTTTAAAACATGTTTGCATACTTATGATGATGCATTACATTTATATTACATTTGAAACTCCAAACAGGCTTACACGTTTTATTTTCTGTACTAGGAAATAGAGACTATGCATGGTGTCCCAAAGTAATGACCAGAAAGAGACTTCAGTTTCATTTTTTATTTTCAACTGTCTGTCTCTCTGAATTTTTAGCCTCCTGAACTTTTTCTTTTAATTATTTGGAAATACAAACTCATTCATCTGGGAAGAAAATTAACCTAAAAATCTGTGAGTAGAGACCATGTACCGAAATTACTATTACCCAGGTCAGTAAGCAATAAATTCTACTGGCTAATAATCATTTCACTTAGGGTAATTTCATTTGATTCAATAACAAAAATAGAAAACTTACATAATAATTGTGGCTCATATTTCCTTTCTTAAAATTATTAATATAACATTTTTAACCCATCTGCTATTTTATTAGGTAGAATTATACAAGTTGGTATGATTTTATTTACCTACATATATTTACACTTTTTTAAATACAAAAGCAAATTCTTTCTGCGTTAAAAATAGAATTTTAAAACTTAGTATCTAAATTTGTTAAATTCAATTTGTTCTTCACAGCTGAGTGATTTCAGAAATAGATTAATTTTTACTTTCTCCTTCCACAGATAAGCTTGTGGTCAATGAAGACCTCAAAATTCCTCCCTCACCGCTCAAAATGGAAAGAGAGCAAGAAGGGGGGTAGGTGAAGAGATTCACCCTCTTCAGGAAGCATGTGAAACTTAGATGTTAGAATATACGATGGGATTTTTGGAAAGTATCATTTTTTCATCTTGGCTCTTAGTATAGGCAAAGGTAACAACACTCTTGGGTCAGAGATGGGATGAGGAAGCTAAGGATTAACTTTTTGTACTCTTCAAGCTCTATCATAGAAAATATTTACTCTATATCCTACATTGAAAACATGCTATTCCGGACCCATTTGGGGGATTTTTGTCCCTGATAGAGTGAACACACATGTACACATACACAAAAACACACAGTGAAAGGCTAAATCTTATTAGGTAAAAGCTTTAAGTAAAGAAGACTTTCTAGAATCGCAATGTGACTTTATAAAAAAAGGAATAAATTAAAAAAATAAAAACACATATGAAATTTTAGATCTATTCTTAAGCAACAAAAACCCACCCCTATAGCAAAGGGATAAAAGCGAAATTTTGCTTTCAATACAAACAAAATGATATCATTCAACATTATTAAAACTGTTCTTAGGCTATTATTAAACTTCAGTAAAAAAAAATTAGTTGCCTTACAAAATATACTCTTAACTTTAGAAAAGCTGAAACACGCTCAGGTATTGAAATGCACAGAGTTGGGGTGCCTGGCTGGCTCAGTCAGTAGAGCATGTGACTTTTGATCTCTCTGGGTTTTAAGTCTTGATCTCTGGGTTGTAAGTTTGGGTGTAAATATTACTTAAAAATAAAATTAAAAAAAAAAGAAAGAAAGAAATGCACAGAGTCACAAAAACACCACCTGGCCCCCTCCAAAACTTAATATTTAAACAAACACCAAAAGTCTTCTGGTAAAAGTAACAGGTTTTTTTCCATGGGCTATAATCATTCACGGACGATGCCTTAATTAAAGCTGGGCAATGAAACTGGATATTAAGGGGAGTGTGTCAAGTCAAAAAACTGACTTCTTAGCATAGCAGAGCACACTCATAATTTCTTAATGTGTCCTGTTAGGTCCACATATTAGCAGAGATGTAAACATATCACTTTTCAAACTTAACTGTGAATTTTTTCATTTTTAGCGCCTTCTGTCCCAACTTTAATGTTCTTTTAATGTAGTTTTTCCTGTGTGATATATCATATTTATCTCTGTAGCCATCCATCACTATTTTCTTTAATTGAGGTTAATTTCTTCCAACTTGGGGGAAGGTGGGAAGAATGAGGGAATCCTCATTCTACTGCACTGAGCACAGAGGGCATTCACAGCTGCTGATTTTTTTTTAAATCACAAAGCCCAATTTTCAGGATGCTTAAATTCCTAAAATCCACCCTACTGCCCTCCAATCTGGACCTAAATCAACAATCTACTGGGATAGGAACCCAGTTCCCACCCAGAACCACTTAATGAAAAATTTCTACCTAACTAAAATCCCTCCAGCTGCAACCTAAGTCCTTTTGTTTGTTTTCACTCAAATGGCTAACAGCTGGCACCACCTTCCATGTAAAATTATTTCATGTGTTTGGAAGCAGTGATTAACTCATACCTTGGTCTTCACTTCTCCAGGCCACAAAAATCAGTTCATTTCTCAAATCTTTTAAACATTTTCTACTTTTAACTCTGGGCTCCACAGTCATATTGGAGTTTGGAATAATTAAGTGGCCACAAGTAAGTGAAATACATTGTAAAGGTTGAGAAGAGGGTTATTCTTCTGCTCTTCTCTAACGCCTAGTGTAGGGACTTTAGGATGGGCTCTGGCAGAAGGCTGGCTGGAAGCTGCCCTCCAACGAACCGTAGGTGGCAAAAACAACTCCCCAACCCAGTTTTATGGAGTGGACCAAAAAAGAGGGAGGGGGACCTCATAAGTGTAAATGTAAAGCCTGACAATTTTAAAAGCCATCATTAAAAAGAGATAAAAGGTGGGCAAAAGCTGGGCAGAGGGTTTTATTTTGACATGCTAATGAATATTTGGCTATCTTGCATTTCTACAGTACAGTTTACCTATCATCTCTTAAGGACAGATATATATACTTCATTCCCTGAGAAGAGTTTGTGATGATCTTAGGAATGAAGAGGAGGAATAGAATCCACTACCAAAGGTAGTCCCAAATGCTGGTTGGTGAATTCTCCCCACACTACAGGCCAGAAGTAACTACTAGATTTTATCTTAAACATTCATTTAGTGCCTGACCCTCAACAGGCATGCAGTGAGTGGTGACTGAACTGAAACTGGAGATGGGGGAGTGGGAACTTTTTTGGTTTGGGCAGTCCTCAATGACAGGTGGAGTGGTGGGCAACACTGCAATACACAAAGAAGCTATATGATGGACTTTAAGGATGGTCCATCAAACAGATACGGAAATAAAAAGGAGAGAAGACCCCAATCAGGCTAATGAAGTGATCCAGGGAGGATTTCATCATGAAGCTGAGTCTTTGTAATCAATGCTGAGGACAAGGCAAGTACAGAGTGTCGGTCTATCGGTTTGAGGGAGATCTGAGGCCAAAAGAGACAATGGGGAGGAATATGACAGCATTGCATGCTCTACCAAGAAATTCAGATGTTTGTCTATACAGTATACAGCCAAAGTTTGCTGGGTTTTATTTTTTAATTGTATTAATGAAATTTTCCAACATACAAATGTACATAGTATCAGCAGCCCCCTGCAAACGGCACCACCACCTTCAACAAGTATCAGGACATGGTCAGTCTTGTTGTACCTATATTCTCCCTAATCCCTTTAACCTCCCCTCCTCCACTGGACAATTTGAAAATAAATCCCAGAGTATCATTTCACTAGTAGCTATCAAAGACTTTTAAGATCTGACATGATCAGATCTGTGTTTTAGAAGGATTATTAGTTCAGGGCAAGAGGTGACAAGAGCAGTTACGTGATTTAGATAAGGAAGTCCCAAGAGCTTACACCAAGTAATGCCAGTGAAGTGGAAGTAATGAGGGATACCAGGGAACCTTCTCCTAAGTAGATCTTCCTACCCAGAAGATGGTGACCGACTGATTGGGGGGGGAGGGGTTTGCTGGAGTGTTTCGGAGGACCTGAGTTTGGATGAAGACAATGGAAACAGTGAAGAATTAGAAAAAAGGAGGAAATGCAGAGTTGGGAAATGTGTGTAGTGTTGAGTTCAACAGGCCAACTGAACATCAAGGCAGAATAAGCGTTAGAGATGAAAAAGGATGAGCTGTTCCAAAGGAGAAAATGGGGAGACAATCTAATCTACTTCAATATTCAAAAACAGATTTGTGCCTGGGATGGATAGACAGAGAAGTGGCCCCTACCCTCAGTGAACTTTCATTCTAGTTGGAGAAATAAGCAGATTTCCTACATAGGCAAAGTAACCGCAAAACTGGGATTAGTATTTTAAAAGAATATTTATGATTATATCAGAAATCAATGATGTACTATATGTTGGCTAATTGAATTTAAATTAATAAAATAAAAATAAAAAAATAAACATTGAACTACCCTATGGTCCAGCAAATAAATAAATATAAGAATATTTATCAAAAGAGGGGTATGACTTAAAGCCAGTGAGACTCAGCTAGGGTCTCAAGGAGGATTAAATTTAAACTGGGTTCAGAAATCAGAGAAAGGTAGAAAGCAAAACAGGCAAAGGTAAGAAACTAAGAAATAGGGGTGCAGATAGAAAGGAAGGAGAAAAGGGGAGAGAACGCTGAGGAGCAGGCAGGGGCAGAACTCTCAGGTTTCTGACTTCCGGAAACCTGAAATGGAGAACAATGTTAGAAGATTTAGGTTAAAAAGGCAATACCAAAGAAAGCAAGGGGCTTTCTTTGAGAATCATCAACAGGACCCTGGAAAAGTCTAGCACCTGTACAGACCATGGCTTAAACGTGAAGTCAGTTCATCATCTACGTATGGTTTAGACATGCAGTGCACAACCAAGAAATTTCGCAAATTTTTGTTTCAGCGTCTTGCCATGTCCACAGGTCTGCAAACTTTACAAGGGCTCGCAGGGACTATGTCCGTCCATGTCACTACTCTGCTACAAGTTCTAGCACAGTGCCTGGTGTAAAGAAGATGGCCAATAAATAACATGTACTTTCAGAGACGTTACCTCATTATCTATTTACAACACCAACTTAAATAAGAGGGATCATTCTCCCTTGTTGTACTGATAGTCCTTTCCCTACTGAGCTGCATTTTCCCTAACAGTCACCTGGCTAGTAGGAGAGTGGCCTCAAAGCACTGGGAAGAAGTCACTCCATGGGCATGAGAGCCAAGGGAAGGGGGAGCAGAGCTCAAGGAGACCACACAGCTTAGGATGTGATGTCAATAACAATAAGGGGCATGGACTTGGGAATAAGAGGAGGCTTTAATCTGAAAATCCCAGTGCTGCCTCTTACTAATGACATAGTTTCCTCACCTGTCCAAGGGAGAAAAGTCTCCATTTTAGCAGGTTAATGTGAAGACTAAACAATGATGCACGCAAAGCAACAAGCAGAATGCCTGGCACACAAAAAGCAAGATCTGCCACCTCTTACTACGTTAAAGTGGATAGGGGTTCGTTGCCACTGAAGCTTGTCTGTGATCCTTAGAAAGCCCTGGAGCTGTGAAGTGCACACTGCCCTACAGGGTGTCTCCAGGCTCTAAGAAGTGCTCTAGGATAAATACCTGTTCTGATACCCTATGGGAATGCAGAGAAATGGGACTTTGCAAAGGAGGAGGCTGGAGAGAAGGGCCACAGATTTTGCACACATGAAACCCAACGGTTTGTCCAATGAGCTACTGGCTTCAAATAAATGTGAGACCCAACAGTCATGGCTAGAAACAGAAAGCTCATTCCTTCCTGAAGCACTTCAATAGCAGGGCACCTGACACAGGATTGTGGCTCAATGCTAATTTAGAAGATGAGGTCCTGATCTCAGAATGTGAGAGACTGGTCATCCAGAGATACGGGAGAGCTGACAGGGGATGCCCACCCACTGTCACTTAAAGACTGGGGGCCAACCTTCAATACCCACAGAGATGGACTGGTTGTGCTCTTCCGTTTAAGTAAAACAGAGATGGTGGTAGTAAGACACCTCTCCCCAGAGCGCATCCACCCTTGAAAAATAGACACATTCTTCACGATCCACAGTCAGAAAGCATTTCCAAATTGTAAGTACTAAATGACATCAACATCTCTAAATTAACGGTCTATGACTTAAGAACTCAACTGACAGGCACTTGGAGGAAAGGAACCGAAATTGAAATGATCCACATGAACACTGAAACAACTGCCTCCAAATTAGGAGCTTACCCAAAAGGACTGTGATAACCAATCCCTCAAGGCCTGTTTCACTTGAAAAGCTCGGCATCCCTCACCCAACTCATACAATACTTTTTTTTTTTCTTAGCAGGATGACCTAATATGGAGTGGAATGTGCTGTATCTGTCCTGAGGCCAAGAGGTGGCAGTGAGTCTAACAGGTGTGAAAAAAGTTATCAGTCTGGTGAGATTGATAGGCTTATAACCCTCTCTACTTAAAATATGGTTTTCAACACAAGCTACTTCAGAAATAATAAATCTTTCAACAGACTGTGCAGGACAGTGTCCTCCCAGGTATCTGAGATCAAAACCAAACTCTTAATATCTGCTATTCTGGAAGTTTGTTAAATACTGTTATACGGCACCCAAGGTTTAGGTTTAAGATGTGTGTTCACTTTTGTCCAAGAGACAGCTACAAGTATCGGCAGAATATGTGTCACAGTTGGCTTGCCTAGCGTATCCTGCATGAATAGTCAGCAAAAAAGATAAGACGTTTACAGATTTTAAAGGCCCACCAACAGCAATACATGAACTATAATGACAAGACAAAGGCTTACTCCAAAGGACATTCAACTTGATAAAGGTGTCACTATTCATAGTTACACCCCTGGCGTGTATATTTTTCTCATGGAAGAATGTATTTAACACTTTCTCCAATTTTCCCTGGAAATGCATCTTTTGCTAAACGACAGATAAACTCCACCAAGAATTTTAAGACTCATTTTATTACCCTCAACACCCCAATCCTCTGTAAAGAAGCAACAGTGCCAACATGAAAATATTTTATCCAGCACAGTTTTAAGTTGAAGCAGTATCTTTGTCATTGTTTGGGGGGAGGGAGGCAGACAGGAAGGCGGGGACTAGAAACGGAAAAAGAATTTTTAAATCCCCATTGCATTATCTACCAGATGTAAGTGAATAATAACTAATATGTCTGCAGCCTCTGCCTTAATCTTAAAACAAATGATAGTATTCAAATATAATATTTCACACATGCAGACTGATAACAGGTTTTTCCTTTCTTTATTTCTTGAAGATTCTGTGAACGACACAATACAAAGTACAATGTATTTAATGAAAGGTTTCCAGGCTGATTTCCCTACAGATTATTTTCTTTCTTTTCTCTGGAACCCATACACCAGGTATACTGCAGGGACCAGGGGTGTATATAAAAATAAACTATGAGCCAGTATCAGAGCTGATACCCTTCTCCTACAGGGGCAAGTGAATTATTAGATCTGTGTCATGAGTGTTTTTTTTTAATATGCCATTGTTCCCACTTGAGCACATTAAATTTTCCATATCCACTTTTAAACCAATATAACCTTTTTTTCCATGTTCATAATGTTCATGCTGTACATTAACAGGCAGAAAATCCAATAGCTTAAGTCTTCATATAGTAGTTATATGTAAAGCTTGGTGGATGAAAACCTTTTGCATTTCTCCCCTTTTTGAACAGATACTATACTGGAGTTGGCTAAAACCCTAGGAAAAAAAAATTACACCTCATGGGAAACTGTACTAATATTTTTTTTTCTTTTATGATTGATCACAAATCCATTTTGAACATTACACATTTTTTTTTAAGTTTATTATAACTNTTACACCTCATGGGAAACTGTACTAATATTTTTTTTCTTTTATGATTGATCACAAATCCATTTTGAACATTACACATTTTTTTTTAAGTTTATTATAACTCTAGTTCAACATCTTCTAGCCCAACAAATTGAAGATGCTGGAATCTTTTGGTCTGGAAGATGTGTTTGCCAATTATTTTTGCACTAGTGCACATAAACAGGGAGGACTGGATCTTAGGTATGAGTTATACATTCCTGTACAAAATAATTGTATATTCTATGAAGACTGATTCTTTTTCTGGAGAAATATACAACAACACAAGGGAAATCTTGTACTAGCAGCATAACTGAAGTGGCAAGATACAATATTAGAAAAACAGAGCTACTTTCATTACTGTGATGCTGTGTGTCAGAATGTCTCTCCTTAATGAACCTGTTTGCAATAAGACTCCGGGTGCAAAGAGGCTATTTAGAGAGACTATTGTGTCTATAGTGAGTCCTTCAAATATCTTCCCACCATTAGACATGCCGCATTGACCAATTCTGTCCTGATTGCTGTTCTTTTTACTATCAAGGGACATTCTTGCCCAGACAGACAGATGGATCAGACACTGCAGTTCATAAAATGTTTACACTGTAAACACACACACACACACACACACACACACACACACACTACGGTACAAGCTACAGAGCTCCAGATCACACAGTGAGACGAATGTGGCAATGTCATATGAAGGCTTATGACTTTCCAATATCAATGAGCAGATTTAAGTTAAACTTTGCTCATCCTGTCTGCCTGTCACTCTCAACAAAAAGCCTTTTTTTCCCCCTCTCTTTTAGTATATGCCCATGCCCATTGCTCACATGGGAACACTTCAGGCAAATGTTTTCTGGGTCATAAGGTTTCTTACTCTGCTGAAATTTTCTCCTAATTTCTGAAAAGATAAGACTATACATGTCATGTCATCAAAAGGGGGGGAGCGGTAAGGGAGAGCACAACAGCAACAATAAAAGAATAGTCAAAAGGACTTTCTAAAAAGATTTAAAATTCCAACTCACAGTGACAGCGTAAGAGACTTGTCTCTACAGTACAGCTGAAGCATCTGGCTACGCAGTGGCCCTGTAACCAAGTCTGAACAGGGGAGGCTGAGGTGCTTTGCAGAAACTTCTTGTTCATCTTACTCTGCTGTGTTCTCATCAGCTGCCAGGCATTGCCTTAGCTCTGCTTTTCACACACCTACATGCTAAGTGATCCTCTACAAAAGCCCTTTCTTCTTGTGATTTTTCCAATAGAATGTCCTTTCCATTGAAATACAAATAATGTGCCTGCCAGCCACCTGCAAAAGGTTTTACACATCTCCCCCATGTCAGCTGTCAAGCAGAAAGAACTTCAAACCCAAAGGTCCAAATTGCCAGTACACTAATAAATGTAACAACTACTAGTTATATCTGATAAGGAATCAGAGAATTGCACACTGAACTGAACTGAACCTGGATCCAACGAATCAAATGTATCCAAAGACAGTTTCAATTCCTATTATTTTAAAATCTCTCTCACCTCCTCCTTCTTCCAGGCTCAACCTGATATTCTAGCAGACCTGATAAATGAACCATCAGTTCCCCTGTAGCTCTGATGTCCAAAGCCATATGGAGTATCTATGATTTCAAAGTATTTCCATATCCAAATTCTAAATCCGCATCCTGATAAAGCCTTAAAATAATGCCTCTATTAGAACTACTTTGAGCATTTATTGATAACACGTAAGCATTTCTTAATTGAGATATTTGATATTGTGAGCCTGTGTAAACACACTGAGGATCTGCCCATAGATTTAGGAAGTGCAGAGACAGGAGAGACCTAGTAGTCACCATTTTTTTCTCCAAGGAAATTAAAACTGTAAGAGATTTGAGAAAACCTGTCTTAGACCAAATGCAAGACCCTAAACTAGGACTCCAGACACCTTGGCTACTGGTCTGGCTCACAGTGGGCTATAGCTCTATATCTAATAACCTTTCTGTATTTTACTGATATGGATTTTGGTTTTCTTTTTAAGATTTTATTTATTTATTTGACAGAGATAGAGACAGCCAGCGAGAGAGGGAACACAAGCAGGGGGAGTGGGAGAGGAAGAAGCAGGCTCTCAGTGGAGGAGCCTGATGTGGGGGCTCGATCCCATAACGCTGGGATCACGCCCTGAGCCGAAGGCAGATGCTTAACCGCTGTGCCACCCAGGCGCCCCTGTTTGTTTTTTTTTTAAATAGCAACAGCTCGGGGTGCCTGGTCATGATCTTCATGTCCTGGGATCAAGCCCATTACCAGGCTCCCACCTCAGTGGGGAGTCTGCTACTCCCTCTCCCTCTGCCTCTACCCCCTGCTCCTGCACTCCTTGTCTCTTTCTCTCTCAAATGAGTAAGAAATCTTTAAAAATATATATAAATAAAAATAAACAGCAACAGCTTTACTAAACTATGCTCAGTTGTATCTGTCATGTACACTAGTATAAAGAGAAAAAGAATATAATTACAAAGAGTACAGACAATCCAAAAATGATTTCTATATTTCTTAAGAAAAATTATTCTCACAGTATGGCTGCAGGACCAACAGCATCAGCATCACCTGGGGACTTATTAAAAATGCAAATTCCAGGCTGCCTGGGTGGCTCAGTCCTTAAGCGTCTGCCTTTGGCTCAGGGCCTGATCCCAGGGTTCTGGGATCCAGCCCCGCATCTGACTCCCTGCTCAGTGGGGAGCCTGCTTCTCCCTCTCCCTCTGCTGCTCCCCCTCTGCTGCTCTCACATACTCTCTGTGTCAAATAAATAAAATCTTAAAAAAAAAAATAATAAAAATGCAAATTCTCAGGCCCTCTCCAAAATTGGCAGAATCAAAACATCTGTATATAGAGCATAGCAGTTTGTGACTACGACAAGGCCTCCAAGTTATTCAGATGCACGCACTCAAGTTTATTAGCCATAGCTCTAGAATATACAATATGATTTACTTAGCTTCATATTAAAATTATTTTAAATGGCTAATGCTCCTTAAGGACATAATCAACTGGCTAGGAGCCAAAACTAGACCCAGAAAGAGGAAAAGCAGTCCTGAATTAAAAACACTTTTAGGAATATTCCAATTTGGGGCAACAGACAATTAATTGTAAAGATAATATCTTTTGCCTGTACCACACAATACAAACCACTCCACTGATTCTTTTATTTGGAAGAAAACAAGCATTCTCTTTTAGAATAATTAATAAAATTAAATAATTAAAAATTAAATGATCCCAAATTTAGGATGAGGTGATGAAAAATAAAATGGAAAAAATTAATGAATTTAATCATAAGAATCAACAGTGAAAAGAAAAGACATGTTAAACAATACGAAGGTATAATTATTTGAAAATTAGAGATAAGACAGGACACCACCACGGGGCAAAGAGAAAATGAAGAGCTTTGTGAAGGTAAATGGAGGTGTGGGTATAAAGGAATTATGAAACTAGCATCAGATAAAGAGCAAAATAAGTGAAGGGAGAGAAAGTACTGTCATTTTAGTGGTAACATCACACAAGACCTGTGCAAAGTAGGAGGAGCAAGCTTGAACTGGATCTGGCATTAAATCTCAGGGAAATTACTTCAGGAGCACTGTTCACTCAGAAGGTGAAAAGCATATCAGAATCACTCATGCCTTTGGGGCGCCTGGGTGGCACAGTCGTTGAGCGTCTGCCTTCGGCTCAGGGCGTGATCCCAGTGTTCTGGGATAGAGCCACACATCAGGCTCTTCTGCTGGGAGCCTGCTTCTTCCTTTCCCACTCCCCCTGCCTGTGTTCCCTCTCTTGCTGGCTGTCTCTGTCAAATAAATAAATAAAATCTTTAAAAAAAAAAAATCACTCATGCCTTCAAAATCAAAGCCAGCAGTGTTCATAATAATGAAAAGTTAGATACGACCTAAACATCCATTCAAAGAAGACCAGTGACAGCAATCACAGTACTCCCATACACTGGAATTCCAAGAGGCTATAAAAAATTATATACCTCCATGATACTAACATTGAAAAACACTTACATGGGCAAGTGGAAAAAGATACAGTATCATCTTATTTCAAAAACATGGGCAAGTATATGTATACACGCATAGAACAGACTGGAAAATCATTAATCACAATGGACACCAGAGCAGGTGATCTGTCTGCAACTAAATTTTATCTCTATTTTCTGAATTTTCTTGTTTATAAATGAACAATAATTACTTTCATAACGTGGAAATATAAAAAATACAGACACACAAATGTTTTAGGGGAAAAGAGACAATAAATAATTGCCTTCTTAAAGGCAGGGATGCATGTAAGTACTGCTGTTAGGCAAAGATATTAGAGCAGTAATAAAATTCCAGAGACTTCACAAAAACAGAATTCTGAGACAAAGATACAAACTTTGGATGGAAAAAAAAAACCTCTAAATTATAGGCAACCATAATAATACATGCCTCTATAGTCAGCAAAAAAGGGGGGAGTATCAAAACCACTACATTCTAACAATAATCTAAATGAAAAGTAGAAAGGACATAGTTTATTAGGCACATTCTATATGCCATATACTTTCCCATAATATCTCCCTTAATCTTCCTAACAACTTGCAAAGTATTACCTCTATTTTGCAGGTAAAAGGCTTAAAGGAAACAAGTATGTTTCTGATGCTCAGTGGATCCCAGAGCTCATGAGCTCTTTCTGCTACACCAGGCTCCAAAAGGGATTCTTCACACATAGTTCTTGAAGTAGTACAAGCTGAAATTTAGGGGCTCAAACAATAACTTCAGAAAGAACTCCATTATCCCTCTTAAATACAAAATAAATATAGAATAGAAAGGGAGGAGGAGGAAAGGCAGTAAGGTCTGATTGATGTGAGGCAGGCTTGCAGGCTGTGTTAAGGATTTCTGACTCCTGAGAGAAAATGACTTTAGAAATGCTCCTTTAGCCTGCTGTAGGGCAGGACAGTGGTAATGCAATGACCAAACAGAAGCTGTAGCTGAAATAAATTACCAGAGGTAAGGAGAAGAGAGCAAATTTAAGAAGTAGTCAAGAGACAGAACTGACAAGATGTCCTGATTGATGTGATGATATTCTTCCTTTTGACCCAACGACCATACAAACTTAATTCTAAACTTATATATAACTTCACCACTAACAATCTTTGAAGGCATCTCCAATTTGGAATCTTACAACTTCACTTCTTCCTTACTTTTTGCCTTTGTAATACAAACCTACCCACATGCATTTAAATATTAAAAAGTGTCTCTTCCATCAACTGGAAGATGGATAAACAAAAATGTGATTTATACACACAACAGAGTATTATTTGGCAAAAAAAAAAAGATGAAATACTGATACATAGTAAAACATGGGTAAATCTTGAAAATACTATACAAGCGAGTCTAGAATGCCACATACAGTATGATTCCATTTGTATGAAATATCCAGAATAGGCAAATCCAGAGACATAAAATAGATCAGTGGTTGCCTACAGCTGCAGGGGGATGGCAGTATTGGGGATGATAGCTGAAGGGTATACATGTCTTTCTGAGGTGACAAAAATGTTCTAAAATTGTAATGGTTACACAATTCTGAATACACTAAAAACCACTGAAACCAATAAACACTCCATAAATAGGTAAATTGATAGTAGGTGACTCGTAGCTAAATACAGCTGTTATTTTTTAAGTGTTTTTTGGGCAATATTTATTGAGTATGATGTGCTCGGCACTAAGGTGGACACGGGATTTCAGCCCTGAAACAGCACAAAATCTACAAAAAATAAAACCCCTCTAAGCCAGCGGTTCTTAATGTTAGGATCTTCCATATGGTTCTATGCAAAACAATCCTTTCAACATCTATAAGAAAAAATGCTTACCCAAGAAACACGTTCATTTTTCTTTTGATTTTTAACTCCACAGAGGTATTTATACACTAAGATAATATTCCAAGTCACTGACAGAAAGGTTATTTAATCATACAATTACAGAACATTCCCTATAAAAGATTTAATTCCGCTATTAAAAAAAAATTCCCCAGATAAATCATTTCTAGAGACATGTGGGTACTCTTAAAAAAACTGGGTGTAACAACACTAGCCTTACATTTCATGCCCAACAATATAACATCGAGTTCAACTTATGCTTTTATTTATATAAATGTAATGGGATTCATTTCCAAATTTGTTCTTCAAGCAGATATCTGGGAAACTACTGGTCTAAAGGCCAAAGATCTGAAGATCTAGATTCAAGACTTCATGTCATCAGGGCTGGACTGATTTTCAGAGGTGGTAACAGTAAACAAGCAGTTTATATATACAAAAAAAAAAAAAAAAAGCAGGGGCACAGTAGAAAGGACATACCTTTTTATTACCCTAGGGAAATATAGAAGGGTTTAAAATTTTAAATACAAATACATTAATTGCAGCAATATTTAAACAGCAAAAAGTTGGAAACAACCTTGGGGGTTCTATAAATAAATAGTGGCTCATGACAGAATACTATATGGCCATTACTATTCATATTTAACAAGGACCCCCCCCCAAGGTTATGAAAACAATTGTAACTTTTATATTAAGTTCAAAATGTCAGTTACAAAATAGTATTTTCAGTATCATCTCAATTTTATAAAATTAAAGATGCACTGGAAAAAATCAGTAAGGTTAGTTACAAAATCACAAGTAAGGTTATCCCTAGGTGTTAAAATTATGAGTGATTTTAAATATTTGTTAATTACAGACAATTCAAATTTTCTAAAATAAATTGAGTATTTCTCTTATGAGGGGGCAGGAATCAAACAACAAATTTGTAGTTACTTCTCATCTTCTCATCAAAGTAAACTGAGGAAGAAAAATATTCTGATCCAAAATGAGAGCTCTGATTATGAGTTTTACTTGCCTACAGTTTTAATATACTAGTCTTTCAACATGTCGAGTTTTCTCTTTACTCTGGGCTTTTACCAGTGTTGTTCCTGGTGCCAGGAACATTTTTAGCCACACTTCCTAGAACCCATCACTTCACCGGAATAACTCTGAAGAATGAAGAGGCAGAGGTGTCACTTACTCTAGAAGTCTCTGGCACTGCATGTGCTGATGGAACCTTGGGCTTAGCATTCCACAGCATTTATCCCAAGATACTATGGTTGCCTGGTTTCATATTTTTCTCCCCTACCAGACTCTAAGATGCTATGAGGGCAAGAAAGAAATGTTTCTGTTTTGTTTACCACTACATCAACTATACTTTGTAGCATATTGTATGAGCTTGATAAATAATTTTGAAAAAAAAACTTATGTATTAATGGATGAATTAAGAAGTAAACATTCTGTTACAGAAGCTAAGTATACCTAATTGTTACAAGTATTTACTCTAAGTAAACTAGGGGTGTGTGTTTCATGTCATGAAAGCATCAGAGTGTAAATTGTTCAGTAATATAAACAGAAGACAGGTCTTATGTGCTCCTGTTTACAGAGTCTGAAAATGTGAAAGCATGAGTCTAGTAGAAAGTTAAATATATCCAATCACAGGGTATTAAATATGTTAATGTACTGAATACACCATTTGCAAATAAACAGAAATAAGGTGCAATTAAGGGAAACAATTAAAATAGAATTATACCGTATTTCCTAAACTTGCTTCCCAAAGATCAGATTCAGATGTTGTTTTTCTATTCATAAGCTTTGAAAAAGTAAATAAAACATTTTGTACACTGTTCACCATAAATCTTAACTTACCATTCAAATTAAATCTAACAAACATGACCCTAAAACCTCCTCCAGTCTTACAAATATTCAATCAAAATCCGATTTCTAGGACAGCAATTTTACCATATGAGTACAATATTTATGTTGAAGAGATAAATTATGTAAATCATAATGACTTACGCTTATGTTATATTTAAGCTTACTCTTCTGCATATTACAGGGTTCAAGAAAAAAATTTACCCAAAATTCAGGTTGCCTATGAAATAATTATACCATTTAGGATACTTTTCTTTTTTAAAGTAAGCTGTATGCCCAAGATGGGGCTTGAACTCAACCTTGAGATAAAGAGTAGCGTGCTCTACTGAGCCAGCCAGGCACCACTAAGACACGTTTAATACCGATTTAGGTTTAAGATCTATTTGGGAAGAGCTGATAAAAGCTTCGAACAATATGCACTACTCCGTATTATTTACTTGGCACTTGATCATAATAGCTATACAACAAACTTGAATTAAGAATTCACAAATTAAACCTCTACTTTATTTACAATACTGCTATATTCAATCTTCCTTCAGGGAGGTCTAGAAATGTTAAAGAAAGTAGTTCAAATAAAAAAATCAAGGCCATGTTAAAACTGGATCATCACTAACCTTGGTTATGCAACCACCCAATTAGCTAAAGGTACACTGGTAATTTTCCAATACAAATTTTAATATTCATTTAAATTTTTAAGTTTTTTTGATGCATAAAAACATTGGAAGATTTTTTTTTAATTTAAAATTTCAAACACAACGTGATTAGTGACACCTCAACTAGTAGTAAAATAGCAGTCAATTTTCTTTTTCCAGTAAGTCTGACACAAATTCAAAATTCTTGGTTAAAACAAGAAAAAAAATCCTATTTAAAGAATGGAGGAAAGCATCACAGGAAGAAGAAACAAATGTGAATATCTTTTTAGTCCTAGAGACCTTGCTGCTGCACTGTTCCAACACTGGAGATTCGAAGAGCATAGCCCCCGTTCTAGAGTCGCTCACAGTGTGGTGGGGAACACAGATTATGAGGGTTCACTGTGCTGACTGGGTTGTTCCCAAAGGTATTTGTAATAATCTGATGCTACTTTTTCACTCAGTACTTGGGACACCTACCACCACTGAAAATAAATAAGACAAAGCACTTTCAAGAATTTTTTAAAAAATCTAGTCTGGAGCATTACACAAACAGACAAGTAATTGTCCCACAAGGTACAAAGCAGGTAGTAGGTGCCTTAAGGAAAAGACTGCAAAATAGGAGGCATACCTGGGACACAATACAAAAAAGACTGTCAGGAAGAGATGGAGATGAAAAAATAAGCTCACCTATTCTTACAGAGAACACTGAACACAGAAGGAAGGGCTTATTCTGGCCAGAGAGGGTCCGCAATGAAGTTTGAGAGCTGAGCAGTGAGAAAGTCTAGTACTTTTAAAAGCCTCCAGTGCCAATGAGTCAGTGCCTGGAAGGAGTCTGAGGGTAATTGGCCAAATTACCGTAGCCAGCTTGTAGTAGGTAGTAAGATTGAAAAGGAGTAAAGGAGGGGCTCCTGGGTGGCTCAGTCGGTTGGGCATCTGCCTTGGGCTCAGGTCATGATCTCGGGGTCCTAGCATCAGGACCCACATCAGGCTTCCTACTCAGTGGGGGAGCCTGCTTCTCCCTCTGCCTGTTGCTCATCCTGCTTGTGAGCTCTCTGTCAAATAAATAAATAAAATCTTTAAAAAAAAAAAAAAGAGTAAAGGAGTGATATGAATTCACTTTATAAACCACCACCCCCATTTGACTCCCCAGTAATCGTAAGACTTTTTTTTTTTTTTTTTTTTTTAAAGAAAGGACACTTCTAAGAGACGATGCAAACTAAAACAAATGCCTTCAGGATTTGTCAGCAAATGCAGAGGGAGAAGAACTAGGAAGAAAATGGTCACTCAGGTATCTGAGCCTGTGTGACCCAAAGAACAATGGGCACTTCTAGAGCTTGGTTAAGGTTCCTGTGTACAAACTGACATTACAGTGCATTCACAGAGACAGCTTCCAGTGTATTTTCCTGAAAAGGACATGTGCTTGTATATTAGAGAAAGAACTAGAACCTTAAACTCACGTTTTCCCAACACAACTCTCCCCTAAGCAAATCTGTGTCCATTACAATGTAAAACTCAACTGTCTAAGCCTTAAAGTATCTCACTGGCAAAGTTTTTGTTGGGGCTTTTACCTCCTGATGGACACTGTGGATGAACAGCTGTTCCCCATTTTCAGAGACCAGAATTAGAAGAATTAAAAGAACTGGAAGGCCACAGAGAAGGTAACCTGATCAGGTGACTAATTAAAGTAATAGAGCTCTTGCTCCGTATTTCTTGAAGGGAACTACTCAAGAACAGATTCAGGTTAAGTAAGACCTAAAGCTTACATGCTTTCAAAGACCCTCTTGAAGAGAAAGAACACAAAAATATATGTAAACTTCACAAAAAGAAATGACCATGTGAACACATTTGCTGGGGCCCTTCCCAGGGCCTTGAAGGGAAACTCGCCTCTAAGCAGAAGAACAGCCCTAGGACTCAATGGCCATCTGAGGAAACTGAATGGAAGGCGGCAATCTCAGGAAATCTGGCACTTCTGTGTAATCGGAAGAGGCAAACTTTCCTGCACAGCACCAAAATAGTTAAGGTTGCCCAAGAAAATGCAGGCAAAAAGAGATGAGTGGCTTAAACTGGCTGATTACTCTTATAAGGATCTCATTGGACAGGGGTAAAATACAAAGGAAGTGTGTGCCAGTTTTTACAGAAAACGTATGGGAACTTACCTGGGGAAATTTGCTTTCTCTTAAGTAAACATGGAGTCTTTTCAGGTATTTTGAGTTGAAATTGAGAAGGACATTTTTAATTATAGAGATTGTGGAGAAAGAGTAAGTCACTGGAGAATGGTGACCATAATGCATTAATATTCGACTTCATTCTGGGTGGAAGAGATGAGATTGGGAGTTAAATTTTTACATACAAAGACCTACTATACAAGGGAGGAAGGAAGGAAGGGAGGGAAAAAGGAGGAAACAGAAGAAAAACATCAGTCTCTATTTGAATAAGCTTACACGAGGGACTTTTTGTAAAAGAAAGATTAACAAGTGTTAAAGAAAATTAATTTGTTCCCCCAAACGTGGCTCCTCAAAATAAAATTAAAACAAATATGAAATGTAAGCTGTTAAGGCAATGGCTCCCTTTTCTATCCTAGATGCCCTGTTCCACGTGAATAAGTGCTTGGGGCAAGCAAATTCATTGGCACTGTCTTTCTAGCTCTGAATTCCAACTGCGGAGGGGGAGATGCCCTGCCCCAAATGTGGAGGGGCAAACTCTGGTAGGTATGGGTGAAGCAGGAAGAGCAAAATCACAAAGGGCAGCACCCTTAAGGGAAGGTCTTTGATCTTCAGTGTAATAATCTCAATCCTGTAAGAGTCCCCTCCCCCTCTCCCATCCCCACACTCAACTCTCACCCAGCTAGTTGGACAGCTTCTCCCCTCCCCAACTGCTACTGCAATGAGACTGGAAAGAGCAAAGATCGGACAATGATCAAACAGGACAGGCTCGAAAACAGTAATGGTGATTCCAGGCTCCCTTGGGAATAATAAAGTAACAAAGGGGATGGGAAGAGAGCCAATTAGTACATTCCCAGGCAAGGGAGAGCGGAGGCCAAGGAAAAGGATGGAATTAAACACCAACTGCGCCAGTCTGCCTACTTCAGTGTTATTCTTCATGGATTCAAAACTGACAAGCAACCAAGACAAAGGTATAAAATTTGCAAGAGTGGGGAGAGCCCGTAACCAGCTCTGCCTCCGCCATCTCTCTGTGATCCTGAGTGAGTTATCAGAGCCTCTCTAGACTTCATTGCTCTTAACTATAAAATGAAGAGTGAGGGGAAAAAAAAAAATTCCTGTGAGTCCTTCCCATGGTAGCATTCTAGAACTCTAAGGACAGCATGGTGTACATAGAAGAGTATGGACTCTGGAGCCACATAGCTTGGGTTTGCATTCCAGCTCTACCAGAACTAGCTGTCTGACTCTGGGAAAGTTAGTTGACCTCTCTGTACTTCGGTTTCCCCACATGTAAGAGATGGAAAAAAAAAAAATATCATCTACCTTATGGAGCTGTCCTGACTACACAATGTTGTGTTAGTTGCAATTACGGCCATGAGCCAATTTTGTACGCAATACTTTTCGGGTACAGGCCTCTGTGTGGTAAATCACCTTTCTGAAAAGTTCTTCATCAGTGGGGCAAATAACTGCCCACCACTTTCCAGGGCTCTCCCCTTCCCAGGCCAGATGAAGACAGTAATGAAACACAGAATTCTCCCATTAGCCTGGATCCAGCCTGAGGATCATCACTGAAACAGAGCTTGCACAGAAGATGAGTCGGTCAGCCGCACCTTAAATATAGATAACACTGTGTTCCTTCATCACTACTTCCAGCCCATAAGGTTCAAATGTAGTACCCTACAAAAACATGGTTCAAGAGAACATCTTTTGGTGGAAAAGAGAACAAAAGAGAATCCCTGACCTGTGGCTGGTTCATGATACTGAACTCTGATATCCAGTTCCAAGGACCACAGTTTCTCCAGAAACATTAATATTTATACTGTCATCTACGGAAAACAAGGGGTAAATGCAGATAAACAGAGTTATTTGATACTATTTGGTGAAGACATTCTTCTAAAAAATGACAAGATTATTCAACAACAGTGCAATAGGCCAAAGGAAGGCCTGGGAGCAAATTTATCCTGATGATGTGGTAGGATGAACAAAAAAGGGAACCCTTTCATCGAGCAAGGTCAATGTTTAAGCAACCTGGATTCTGGCAAAGACCCGAGAATAATAGAGGAAGGAAATCAATTTCCTCACATGCCCACCTCCTTCTGGGTTTCACCTCAAGGTAATCCCACACTCACACCCTCAACATACACACTCAACACATCCAACATACAGGGTCTCCTCTTCCCCATCTGTTGTCACTCCTGTGTTCCCAACCTCAGCTGAGACCAGCTCCACCTCCCACGCACTTCTCAAACCGAGCCTCACCTTTGCAACTCTCCTCCATTAGCACCTCACTAACTTGGAGTAACTGCCTCTATTCTTGGTCCTCTCAAATCCATCCCCCAATCAAATCTCAGAAAAATTTCCTGCTTATAACCCAAAGACTTTTTACATGCAATAACATGGATGAATCTCAACAGTATTATACTAAGAGAAAGAAATCAGATTTAAAAGTTTACATACTATATAATCACATTGATATGACATTCTGGAAAAGGCATAACTGCATAGGGGCAGAAAACAAATCAGTGGTTACCAGGGCTGGGGGTGGGAGGAGTGGTTAGTCACTCAGGAGCACTTAAGGGGTGATATAAATGTTCTGCTGGTGGTTATGGGCCTTATAACAAACACATCAAACTATACACTAAAATGGGTCCATTTGACTCTATATAAATTCTACCTTAATATAAAAAAAATTGGGGAAAACATCAAGGACTCCTCCATTGCCTACAGGTTCCATGGCACTGTTGATCTGTCCCATCTTGTCCTCCACATTCCAGCAGAAATCAACTTTTTCAAATGTCCTGCACTCTCCATGCACAAGCTTCTCACCACTGGCTCACTCTTTAACACAGCTTTTCTCTATTAACTCCTAAGTCCTCCAGGCTGTCTCCCTGTCTCTCCCACCCCTCAAATTCCCAAGCTAATAAGCTAGATGCCCTTCCTCTAGGCTTTCATAATGCCTGAAATTTCCCTGTGACTGCATTCAAAGAAATGTGTATGTATTATAGGCATACATTGTGACAAAATAATCTGGTCTTTCATCAGTCAACTGAAATGTGAATTCTTTGGGAAAAATGACTACTTTTTATTCACATGTGTGTATGCAGCCTGGCACATGGCAGACACCAAAAGCTGTATTGGAATAAACATTTCATAAGGCATCCTTGTATCCCCACCACTTTTAAGAGTGCCCTCTTGGCTCAAAAAATATAGGCAGCCCTTGCTGCACAGCCACAGACTGAAACCATGCAAAGCAATCTTAATAATCAATAGGAAAATTATGATCTTTCTACAACCTCTAACCTTTTTTGTCAAAACATTAAAAAGTATCAGTTATATATGGATAGGAAAATGGAAAAAGCATTTATTTAGATATTGTAATTTTAAATATTCAAAATTTTGACATATGTGTTTTCTTCTTTTATTAAAAAAATCAAGATTCATTCATAATGCCGTCTTCTCACTGTATAATCTAAAATACCAAATGAGCATCTTTTGATACCTTGGTGAACTGGTATACTCCTCAGTTCAGACTAGCCTCCAACATTTTATCCCCTGTGTTTTACTGTCTTTCAGTATCCCTCTGAGGAGTTCCTTTAACGTGAAGTTTTTTGCCAGTATCCTTTCCTCTGCTGGACCTTCATCCTTTTAGTCACAACCACCTTCCTACTTTGTGATAAATTACCTTTGCTCAGTCCTCTGGCTGCCATGTACAGAATGTCTACAACAGTGACAGTGTTGACATTCCCGTGGTCAGCTATTTTTTCCAGAATTCTCTTTACAAGTGGTTTAAATTTCATTTCCAGCATTATCACTTTTCTTTGCTGCAACTTTGATCTTCTTCAGCCAATTCCCTTTGCATTAACCATTTTTATGAAATGTTATAATGAGACAAGAAGCAACATGGCTATATGTTTTGCTGTCTGTTCAGGACCAAATAACAGGGTGTGCTAGTTGGACTTTATAAAATTACTCACAGTTAACATATAAATGAAATTTAAACTGTGTCTTTGGGAAACTGATGTTACTTAATTAACTATAATAACTGAAAATTGTGCATATGGGAACCATGCAAACAAAGAATTATTTATATTTAATAAATAAATAATTTTAGAATTAATGAAAGGGCTCACCCCTGGGCCAGATTTAAGGAATAGGAATTTATGCCCTTCCCAACTACACCTTCTAGCTTATAGCATCACAAAATCAAGGCAACTTCCTAACAACTCAATTCAAAGGCAAGTACAACAAATTAGAGGAAAGAAATTATAATGCAAACTCTGTTACCAGTAACAAAGTTATATACTGACACTGTGTCTCTATGACTTCCCCTAAGTTTAATAACAGTTCCTTCTTCACACGGCATTGTGAAGACTCTAAAGAAGAAACAGACTTGAAGGTGCACTTTGAAAACTTCAACCAGATACCATCACATCAAGGGTACACTTAGTATGCACCAAGCACTATTATAAGAGTTTTCATTTAATTTTCTCATACAAGTCTCGTAACAACCTACAAGGTAAGTAGCATTATAGGCTCCATTTTACAGAAGAATACTAAAGCACTCACTGAGAAGTCAGATAACTTGTCCAAAGGCATGCAAATAGTAAGCAGTGGAGCCTGTATTTGAACTCAAAAAGTGTAACTCTATAGTTCAAGTTCTTCAGAACTTCTTCCCTAACTTGTCTGCTTTCTAGACCACAGAAGGACACAGTCATTGAAAAGGGTAAAACACTGACTCCTAGAAATTGGACAAACCTAATTCACTATGACTCAATACAGGAACCAGTTCTATTGGGACATTTTCGGGTTACTGGCAAAAGAACAAAGATGCACAATGTCCAGAGATCTAAGGAGCTAAGCAGAATTATAAAAGGAGCCAAAAAGTAGGCAGGGGAGTTCAAGTATCTTCAATTATTTTATGCTAGTGAGTAGAAGCCTTAAATACCAAGAAAGAACTAAGAAACAAAATTCATTTTGCAAGAATAATGAAGGAATTATATTTATCATGAGTGTATAAAAAAGCGAGAGTGCCATAAAAACAAGATATGTAGAACCAACAAATTTCATTGACATTTTCAGTAACGCTGACCCTGAAAGTTAATAACACTGTTTGCTAAGGTCTGGTTTCACAAGGAATTCCATATGGAAAAGAAACATGAGAGCCTAATAAGGATGTATGATACGAAAGCAAAGGGATTAGTTAACTAAAATAAGTAGATTCCTCTCAAAATATAATCCATTCAGAAGGACACATTTAGAACATTTGTATCTCATTAGGGGTATTAAGTGAGAAAGAGTCTCAGTACCAAGCAGTCCTAATTATAATTCATCTTAGGAAATAAAGTGAGTTCTCTTTACTGAATGGTAAAATATACAGCAAGAGGGGGCTTAAGTATAACAACAGGACTGTCGACAAAGACAGACATCAAATAAACCTTATAGCCCAAAGGAATATAAAAACTGAATAACTACTCTAACAATACAATGTATTTTTAGACAATACCCAACACCTCTTTTTTCTCTTACTATCAATCCTAACAACCCACAGCAGAAAAAAGTCGCTAAGCAAAAAGAATACCCAATTTACAAAGAACAGAAACAAAATAAATTAATACAAACCAAACGCAAACATGTTTGTCCCATCACACCTTCACCAAGGTTCCGTCACTGGTGAAACGAGATGGTCAACAAGAAGACGTCACTGGCAGAGGTGGACCTGCTTTGGGAAGGGGCAGTTTAGTTTCCAATCCCACCAAAAAAGAGTATTTGTCTTTTATGTCCTGAAACAGAAAACACTTTAAATGCTATATAGTGGGTTGTGTGACTTACAGATTTTAAGAACTACTTCACAAATCTGAAAGAAAAATAATAAAAGGAGCATGATTAAAGCAAACAAGCATTTTATTAGACAGAAATTAGGTTGGCCCCAGGTAACAGAAAATCCAGTTGCTAGGACCTTAAGTAACTAGTTCTCTCACAGAACAAGTACATAGTGAGCATGTCAACGACACCAGCTCTGCCTTCCCTATCTTAGTGTCCATCCTCATGTTTGTCCACTGCCCCGGGAAGCATCACAGCCAAATTCCAAGCCATCATTTGTCTTTCATTCCAAATGGGAGACTTTCACTACCCTCTCCCAGCAGACTTCCTCTTACAAAGTACTGGACAGAACTTAGTCACATGCCCAATCTTAGACCAATCACTGCCAAGGTAAATAAAAACATCATGACTTGACTTTTCTTATATTAATCATGAGCTACCTCCTATTACTGCTAAGATCAATGGCTTTCCTCTTCCCACTCCCCACCCCCAGACACTTGCAAAGAGAGAGGTGGGATGGTTCTTAGCATAGACATCAGTGTTGACCTCAATCGTTCTTAAAGATTCATATGACATCTGTAAAAGGGCAGTTTTATTTATTTATTTTTTTATTTATTTATTCAACAGAGACAGAGACAGCCAGCAAGAGAGGGAACACAAGCAGGGGGAGTGGGAGAGGAAGAAGCAGGCTCACAGCGAAGGAGCCTGATGTGGGGCTCGATCCCACAACGCCGGGATCACGCCCTGAGCCGAAGGCAGACGCTTAACCGCTGTGCCACCCAGGCGCCCCAAAAGGGCAGTTTTATGTCAAGAAGTCAACACTTAACATCACTATCTAGATCTGATTCTCTGTGAGTTTACAGAACACTCCAACATTAGACAACACGGGCACCAGAATGCAATGAACTATTTTCCTAGTTAGATGAGTAAGAGCCAGCAAAGCAAAGTGGCTTTTAAAAAGCACAATTTCTCAGCCAACATGAATCAGAAGAAACTGTGTCAGTTCTTTCCAAATTTACATTTCCCAATACGATCCAGTTGAGCAATCCTATCCAACCTCACCTTTCTACTCAGTCTCTGCTTAGGGAATGAGGGGGTGGGAAAACATATGGGGCTAGATGTGTCAATCGTTCCATTTTTTTTTTAATTAGCTGTCTTTTCCTTTAGACAATTTTTGCCTTCCTAGGAAAGTAGTGAAGGTCAAATTATAAGAGATTATCTGATAAAAAATATCCCCATGCAAGATATTCCTGTATTTGGATTTTCAGTTATAGACTTAGGTTGAAGGAAAATTCCAATTACCTTGAAAAACTCAGAATCCAACAGTCTTTTGAGGGCACAGGCTATTCCTTCTCTATCTTTACAGACAGCATTCATCCTAAAATTGGAATCATTAGGCTGACCCTTACTCAAAGTATGAATAAAAATTTATGAAACTTTTCTCATATTTTTTAAAGATTTTATTTTTTAAGTAAACTACACCGAACGTGGGGCTTATTACAACCTCAAGATCAAGAGTTGCATGCTCCACCCACCTACTGAGCCAGCCAGGCACCCCCACTTTTTCTTAAAGTAGGCTCTATACCCAATAGGGAGCTTGAACTCACGACACTGAGATAGACAGTCACATGCCCTACTGAGCCAGCCAGGTGCCCCGAAACTTTTCTCATTTTTAAACTAAACAGCATCACATACTCCTCCTTGAACACATCTCGTCTTTTCCTCTGGGCTTTTGGGTTGTTCTTTCCACCTTAATACTTGTCTTGCCAACTAATGTAATTTCTGTCATTCAAATTTATCAGATGAAATTCAGGGTCTGTCTCACATGCCCCCTTCTCTTCCATGCCCAGGCAGGGTCCAAGACTTTGAATCATTCCTCACAGGGTTCACCCACTAACCAACTCTCAACCTCCCTGAGGCCTTTAGTAGACCCAAAAAAGATGCAAGCTCTATAAAAGTCCCCAAAAGTAATGAGACCAAAAGGTCAGCTGACTATAGTTGAAAGTAGGACTACTGCCTGCATCTTCCCTCACTTTTTTTTTCCCCCTTTAAAGCAGTGCAGGTGGAAAAGAATCAACAAAGAAACTGGTAAGGCTCAAGAGAAGATGATCTGACTGGTTTCTTTGTATTCCTGAATGCATGATCTGCATGCATCTATATACCACAGAACAGACACAAACTAATTCTGGCTTTTAAAAAAAAAGAAGGAAAGAAAAGAAAAGAAAGAAAAAAGAAAACACACACACACACACACACACACACACACACACACACACTCCAAAAGTCATTGCAATAGCAGAAACATTTGGGAGACTGAGCCATATGATGACAATTACAGAAATCCTGGAAGGGAAAAGAATGCTCAGAGAAGGCCAGACGGCCCTGCAATTATAAACCCTACCTCAGCCCCAGAGTCCTCCCCACACCCTCCACATCACTGCCAGGGAGAAGTGGATGGTGATGCTGTTACTCAACATTCCCAGGACGATTCTAGAGCAGAAGCAAGCTCACACACTGCTCCAGAGGGCACATCATGATTTTGGTTTGCTCAGTTTTCTTATCCTTTGAAGTAAGACACTTCCTGATTGTCATGAGTTTGGTTCCCAAGGATGTGAGACTTACAGTAAAAAGATGATTGAAAAGGCAAACCACTAAAAATATTAGTATGACACTAAAAATTTTTTCCAAGCTCCTTTATTCCCTGAATTGGATCCTTGTGGAATTTGGGGTGGGGGTTGGGAGGTTAAAAGTAATGGTTGGGAGGAGAAAAGGAACAAATATTTACTGCACACCTCTCAGAGCAAGCTGCTTTCAGAATTAAGAAGCCCTGCAAAGGAGATGGCATCCTAGTTTAATGACAACTAAGGCTCAGAGAGGCAATGTGCCTCGTCCCAAAGCTCTTAAGTGAAGGCATTGGGCTGGAAACCCAAACCAACCTGACTCCAAGGCCCACACTCTTCTACTAAACTACACTGCCTGAGACCGAATGCAAACACATCAGAGTTAGACCTAGTATAACACAAAGAGCATTCACCAATCACTATCTTACCAAGGCACAACTGACTTAATTTCTTTCTTCTTACATAATTCATATAAAGTATAAGAACTGAGTTGCAGGTAATTCAAAGAAAGTAAAAAAATAATTTGTAAACATTTTAAAAAATAGTTATTATTAATCTTCTCAGAGAATAGGTAACGCTATTAGGCATTTGGTACATTTCCTTCTAGCGTTTCTTCTTTATATGGATCTTTTAATGTGACACGAAGTTAGGGTCATACTATTTACAGTTTGTGTCCACTTCTTTTCAATTAATATATAGTGAGTATATTCCCATGTCATTAGAAATTCCTCAAAAATCTGATCTTCTAAATAATTACATCAGAGGGCACCTCGTTGGCTCAGTTGGTTAAGAGTCTGCCTTGGGTTCAGGTCATGATCCTGGGGTCCTGGGATCGAGCCCCACGTTGGGCTCCCTGCTCAGCAGGGAGACTGCTTCTCCCTCTCCCTCTACTGCTCCCCTACTTGTGCTCCCTCTAATAAATGAAATCTTCCCAAAAAAAATAATTACATCAGAATATATTTCATAACTAAAGTCTTCCAACTGACAGATTAGGAAACTTAAATACTTGAAATATTACATATTTCATGTAGATATCTACGGAAACAAGGAAGTATAGGAAGACTGCCATGCCATGAATCATGATTCCACAGAATCCCTGCTGTTGAAAGGATGTACTTCAGTAGAATTGCATTTGATAAAAGCTTCGTAGGTTAGAAATATTACCAACCCATTAATACACCCAAAATGTACAAAACTCAAAATTAGGATTGCAAATTATCAATTATCTTCTGGCAATGTCTTTCATGGGTCTGTATGGAAATCAAAAGCATCCAACATTGTGGAATTTTCTTTAAATAGGGTCATGATAAATTGAGTACCTGCTTCAATTTATTAGCAAAAGCTGGGCTTCTAACAACAGGACACACACCAAAGAACTGTTTGACTACCTTATAAAGCACAACAGTGGTAGTAACGATAGCAATAATATAAAGTAAACAGGAAGAGGACAGTGATGATAGCTTTCATTTTTTAAGTCTTATTCCATGTCACTCACTGTTCCTAACTTCTAATATAGATTTTTTGGATTTAATTCTTTCTAAATCCCATAAGGTAGCTACTTTTCTTATCCCCATAAAGTAACAAGCAACTTGAACCCAGAAAACTTGAGTTCAAATCCATTCTTGACTCTAATAACCTGCAAATAGTTTCTTCTCTCTAGATATACAATTCTCTGCTGTATAATAGAAGGACTGGGGCTGACAGCATTGTAGATTAAATGAGCTCTCATGTGCTATGGATTTGACTATCACTTGAAAATATATATGTGCCCCTTGGGGGCAAACACATATCACTAAATAATCATGTCACTAAATCTCATTATGGGCTCGCGATCTTTCATAGCATAGCACACTAGGAAGTTATGAACAATCAACACATGTTAGCTTTAAAAGTGACACCTCCCAGGGGTGCCTGGGTGGTGCAGTCGGTTAAACATCTGACTCTTAGTTTCAGCTCAGGTCATGATCTCACAGTCCTGAGATCGAGCCCTGCATTGGGGTCCTCACTCAGTGTGGAGTCTGCTTGACAATCTCTCTTCCTCTCCCTCTGTCCCTCCTGCTCCTGCTCTCTCTCTTCCTCTCTCAAATAAATCTTTAAAAAAAATAAATAAAAATGAAACCTCACTGGCCACAGAAGTCCAAAAGCTAAAGCTTCATAATTCTAGAAATTTGAACCCCAAGATGAGCGTAATCTGTCAATATCTGGTATCCAGCTGAAAACTCTAGAGAAACTGGGGTTTCCTGACATTGTGAAAGCTGGCTGACCTAAAAAAATATATATATATATTTATCAACAGTTGCCCAGGACAACCAAAACTAAAGGTCTACCAGGGTGGGGCATGAAAATCCATGTCAAGTCCCAGGAAAGAAAGGAGAGCTATCCCACCAAAGAGAAGACTGCCTCCAGAAAGAAAGTGTGGGCTATCCACTGGGGCTCTGGGGGAAGAGATCCAAATCCTGATTTTCATCTACTCTGCTTCCATGTATTAAGTTAATGTTTTAGCTCAATGAAAGTAATTACCAGCCTGGCTCTGCAATCCATCAATTCACCCTGAGCATTCCTGCTGATTTTTTCTTTGGTCTCCAGAACCCAAGAATCCCTTTCATTGATCTGGAAGTACGAAGGAAAGATTGGTTGTTACTAGTTTCTTTCAATTCTAAATTTCTGCCAAGTAATTAGGAAAAGAAAATGAATTATTTTTGAATATTTTAATGGAAGCTATGGGGGTTAGAGTAGGCATAGCCTCTGACAAAAATAAGATTAAAACCATACATCTTTGACCTCCTCTCTTCTAAGCAGAATGGACAAATGCAATTTAGCTCTAGGCTGTGAACTCAGGGATGTGATCCAAATCACCTCCATTCAAATTTAGGTAGTTTGCCAAGAGTAGCTTAGTCAATAAATGAAATGTATATGGATTTACAAAAGACTTTCATGTCCCCTAATGGCTTCTAATGGAAGGCATTATTACTATCCCCATTTTACAGATGAGGACAACAAAGTTCAGAGGTTAAAAGTACTAGCCCCAAGGTCACATTAAAAAGTAACATAGCAATCTTCTAGGTTCAAACACCAATCTTCTATGCAATTTTTTCAAATAACTGTAGCGTGTTATGGTCTAAAGAAATTCCCCCAACTGGAAGTAACACTCAAAACTAAGCTAAGGACTTTATGAATCATAAAGGAATCTTAAGTGCATCCATTCTGTAGGCAGGTATTCATTTTGCACTGTCCACTAAACTATATAAATATGATAGAGGAAAGGGTGACATTATCCCACGATTCCTCCCACTGTCTTGTGAATTCATTTCCACTGCACAAATACACCAAACGGGCATTAAAAATATAATAAACCAGTGTCCACAGAATACACTCACATAGGAAGTAGAAGGTAAAGAACCATGTGGCAATAATGACAATGGTCTGCCCTTTCTGTCATTTAAGTCCTAAACACAATTGCTTCCTTTGGCAACAGCAAACCCCATGAGAAGGTTGTCTGTGAATATATGTACTACCAGTAAAACAGCAGATAGCTCTGAAAGTGATATAAACATCAAAAGGGCTTTGTTTTTTATTGCATAGAACCAAGGTTCCAGGTTCTGCAATTAGAACAGGCAATGTGTAGCTCCTTAGGAATATCAAAATCTGCTAAAATATATATGTTCCTTTTTTCTGGTTTATGCAATATATTCTAGCTATAGAAAATCTTGAAAGTGTAGAAAAACATAAAGAAACAGAAATTAGGGGTGCCTGAGTGGCACAGTCAATTAAGCACCTGACTCTTGGTTTTGGCTCAGGTCGTGATCTCAGGGTCGTGAGACTGAGCCCAGTATGGGGCTCCACGCTCAGCCAGAGTCAGGTTTGGATTCTCTCTTCCTCTCCCTCTGCCCCTCCCACCCATGCTCCCTCTCTCTCTCTAAAATAAATAAATCTTAAAAAAAAACAAAACAGAAATTAGTCATAATCCCAGTACTCAGAGGCAACAACTGATGACATACTGGCCTAATTTCTTCCAATTTTTTTTCTGACTGCTAGACTATTAAAATATTTCCTTTTCTACAGAAAAAGAAACTAGTTTCTTCAGACAAGAACAGGAAAATGTAACTTAGAAAAATTTAATTCCATTGCATTTATAAATAAATTCAAATTTCTTGAATAAAATGCTAATGATACAACTACAGCAAAAAATACTTAAAAATCCTTTGGAAAAGCTCAGTAAGGTCACAATCTAATACCTCCCAGTGTTACACCCACCAAACCAGAAGAAATAATAATCTATAATGGCATAAATAGGTACTCTTATGAAAACCTGGTTTATTTTTCCAAACTCTATTTTCTAAAATCCCCCCCTTTATTTTGCATAGCAGTTATTAATTCTATTATCCTAGCTGGGTTCAGGATGTACTACCCCCCAAAAAAAGTAGGCTGGCATATCGAATATCTTAGGCTGAAGAAATTTAAGTAAATGGCATAAGCTGGAAGGTCACCCTGACCTTCCCCTGGCCCTTCTTCCCTGGAAGGGAAGGACAAAAACCTTCACATGCAAGGTGCCTTCCCCATACCAAGAGGAAAGGTGTATCCCTATGTCCAAAGACAAAGGGATGCAGAGAAGAATCCTAACAGGCCTTGCTAAGTTTCCTCTGGTTTACTATAATTACCTCATTCTCTTGCCCTATCATCTTCCTCCACAACTGTATACTCTTCATCAAACCTAGCATAAAATATTCACGTCTGTTTCTCTGGGTCCTCATTTCTTACAAAAGTCTCCATATCACATAAAACTTACATTAAATAAATTTGTAACTTTTCTCCTGTTAGGCTGTCTTTGTCAGTTTAATTTTCAGACCCAGTCAAGGACCCTAAGAAGGTCCAGAAAAACTTATTCCTCCTGTACGATCTTATCAGTGAGAAAAGGAACTTCGGCTCACCCAGAAGAGACTATGTAGAGAGGGGCATAAAGTCCTGTTTCCTTCTCAAAATTCCACTTCTGGAGAATACAAAGGAAATATCATCTAAATGTGGTATAGAATTCTTTCTGCATGTGTATACAACCGTGTCCTCTAACATGAAACAAATAGCTCAAATGTAAGGCTATTCATGCCTAACAAAGTTGAAAGCAATCTGCTTTTCACATCGAGAAATGGAGACTCAAATGGAACCAGTGAGCTTGATAAGGCTAAGAACAGCCATTGGAACATAAATCTATTTTGTAGCAATTTCATTGATCATGTATTTCTAAGGTACCTATTTAAAAAGAGCTCAAATAGAACAAGTACTTTTGTACTAGTTACCACTAGGTAAACACAAGTTTTAAATAATCTTCAGCACGACAGACCTGGAATTTTATTCCCCACAGCCTAGTGATTTTAAATGCCCTGTGACCCTCTTAAGCACTGCCAACATCAACATCTGGTACCTGGCACAAAGAAAATAGATTCTAAGAGGTTTTTTAAAAAAAAAAAAAAAAACAACTTTCATTTTCATCATGTGCTTTAAACATGTTTCTAAGGTAGTTCTCTATCTCCTCCTTCTTATACATAAAAAAAGAAACTATTCTATCAGGCAGCTGTATGTATCATTTTTTAGGACCAGAAGGGAAAAATAATTGCCAAAAATCCCGTCTTTGCTAATGTTTTCTCCTCCTTCCCTGGTAGAAAACATGATATTCAGTATAACAGAGGTCTGAGACCTGACTAGATGAAAGAAACCCAAAAACGATTGTAATGATCTCCCCCACAAACATATACCCTTGCAAAAACAACTTCAAAATTCAAGGCATAGCCCCTACACAGTTCTCTGTATTTCTCTCTGCTACTCTTCTCTTGCTCCTGTACTTTCTCATGTAAGGCTTTTTATGACCTTCAAATCCTCCAAAGATTTCAGCAAGAAGAGTGATCACACTACTGATAATCAAGATATTCATTACCTTTGAATGCAAACAAACTTTATTGGAGAATCTCAAAAGAATTCAAGCTCATTCATTAAACCTTAAATACTAACCTAGGAAATTTTAAGTGACTTTTAAAAAGTAAATACAGTGATAAGCAAAACTGACCATACTTCACGAAAAAGTGAATGAGAAAACATTGGGGCAAAAAAGC